>NW_024721079.1:1201573-1319073 GCF_018991925.1 Homarus americanus | reverse complement strand
CCATACAACAGGGTGGGGAGGACCACTGCTCGATACACGTACAATTTTGTGGATAATTTCAGCTCCCTACAACTGAAGACACGGGTACGGTGTCTGCCAAAGGATTGAGATGCATATCTGATCCGATGCTGAATCCCTTCAACGATGTCCGCGGTGGTGGACAGGTGGGAGCCAAGGTACTGAAAGTGGGTAACATTAGGGAGGGTAGTGCCTCGAAGCTGGGTGGAGGGTGGAGGTGTAGCTGAACCAGCGGCAGACTGAAAGAGGGTACGGGAGGCCAAGAGGAGGATACAGGAGGTCAGGAGTAGGATACAGGAGGTCAGGAGGAGGGTACAGGAGACCTGGAGGGTATGGAGGTCAGGAGGAGGGCACAGGATCCCAAGAGGGTACAGGATGTCAAGAAGAGGGTACAGGAGGCCATGAGGAGGGTACAGGAGGCAAGTAACGGTTGCAGGAGGCCAGGAGGCAAGTAACGGTTGCAGGAGGCCAGAAGGATAGTACAGGAGGCCAGGAGGGTGCAAAAGGGGAGGAGGAGGGAAAGAGAGTGTATAATATGAAAAGGAAATAAAAGAGAAGAATTAGAAGATAAAGAAAGAGAAGAGAGGAAGAAAGGATAAAATAAAAGAGAAAGGAGAAAAAATAAAGGTAATAAGGAGCGAAATGGCATGAAAAGAGAGAGAGAGAGAGAGAGAGAGAGAGAGAGAGAGAGAGAGAGAGAGAGAGAGAGAGGTAATATTCTAAACGACACCTCAACAACATGCTCTCTCTCTCTCTCTCTCTTCACTTAATGAGTCATTCCACCACGACCTTCCGTTCCATGTATCATAATGACTTCCTGTAGGAATAATACTAGTTGATGGAACAGGTCTTCCCTCTTTCCCTTCCCTTCCTTTCAATTTGCTGATATAAACAACCTTACACACACACACACACACACACACACACACACACACACACACATACAGCCATCCTAAGCATTCAATATTATGTTCCTATCTTCTCAACACCCAGTGATCAATAATTTCTCAAGTCAAGTCAGTTAGATGCTTTGATCGAGACTTATACATCCGGCTCTGGGGGAATCACCGTAGCCAGATTGAATCGCCGAGAGTAGAATCATCTGGTCTATTGATTCTGCCGGATTTAATGTTGGATCGAGAGAGGTGGCCGGGTTAGGTGATGATGCTGTGTTGGTCTTGGTGTCATGCTCAGTTATCTTCTTCTTTCTTCTTACTTTCTTCTTCTTCTTCCTTTATTCCTCTTCTTCTGCTTTTTCTTCATCCCTTGAGTACGAAGAGTGATTCCTTGGCTAAGAGAATTGTAATGTTTCCAGGGATATAAATGGGAAGAGAAACCAAACTAACACAGCTGTGAAGAAAAAAAATTGAAGGAAAAAAAGAAAACTCACACTCACACACACACAGATCCCTTCCCACCCCCGACTTACACACACACACATCACGTACAAGTTCAAGGTTGTTTAATTCCTGTTAAATCGCGTCACCCAAAGGATATTCAAGGTTCTCGTTTATAAGGAAAGAAAAATGAGATAAACGCCTGTGTGGCACTGCACTCGTCACCCGCTGCCGTCTGCTCCAAGGACACGAGAGAATTGGTCCACCCTCCAGCAACCTACGTAGGTGAGGGGTGGAGAGGTGTTACCTTCTGATGGTGAGGAGGGGGTGTTTACCTCTGATGGTGAGGGGGGTGTTTACCTGATGGTGAGGGTGGGGGTTCTGATGGTGAGGGTGGGGGTGTTTACCTTCTGATGGTGAGGGAGGGTGTTTACCTTCTGATGGTGAGGAGGGGTGTTTACCTTCTGATGGTGAGGAGGGGCCTTCTAATGGTGAGGAGGGGTGTTTACCTCTGATGGTGAGGGAGGGTGTTTACCTTCTGATGGTGAGGGAGGGGTCGGGTGTTTACCTTCTGATGGTGAGGGAGGGGTGTTTACCTCTGATGGTGAGGAGGTGTTTACCTCTGATGGTGAGGGGGTGTTTACCTCTAATGGTGAGGAGGTGTTTACCTCTGATGGTGAGAGGTGTTTACCTCTAATGGTGAGAGGCTTGAGTCTATGGGGTGACTCTGATTAGGAGGTTACCTTCTAATGGTGAGGAGGTTTCTCTGATGGTGAGGAGGTGTTTACCTCTAATGGTGAGGGGTGTTACCTTCTAGGTGAGGAGGTGTTTACCTTCTGATGGTGAGGAGACCTCTAGGAGGGGTGTTTACCTCTGATGGTGAGGGAGGGGTGTTTACCTCTGATGGTGAGGAGGGGTGTTTACCTTCTGATGGTGGAGGTGGTGAAGGCTCTAATGGTGGGGAGGGGTGTTTACCTTCTGATGGTGAGGAGGGGTGTTTACCTTCTAATGGTGAGGAGGGGTTACCTCTATGTGAGGATTCGATGGTGAGGAGGGGTACCTTCTGATGGTGAGGGAGGGGTGTTACCTTCTGATGGTGAGGAGGGGTGTTACTCTATGGTGAGGAGGGGTGTACCTCTGATGTGAGGAGGGTGTTTACCTCTAATGGTGAGGAGGGACCTCTGATGGTGAGAGGGTTTACCTCTGATGGTGAGGGAGGGGTGTTTACCTTCTGATGGTGAGGGAGGGGGTGTTTACCTTCTAATGGTGAGGGAGGGGGTGTTTACTCTGATGGTGAGGAGTTTACTTCTGATGGTGAGGGAGAGAAGGGGGAGGAGGGTTAAGGGGCGTGTACGTAACTAGTATATACGTTTTTAATTATTATGGATATCAACTAGAGGATATTTTCTTAGACGTGTTGATCAGGATTATACTAGATTTATTTGTTTATTTATTTGAGGAAGTCCCAAGTTGCTCATCTGACTTTCTGCCTTGTTTACACACAACTGCAGGGTCTCAATTGTTTCTCTTAATATTGTCAACACAACAGTCATATATTGTTTCTCACTTGATTTTTTTTTAATTTCGTATTTCTTATGGTTTTTTATTATTATTATTATTATTATTATTATTATTATTATTATTATTAATATTATTATTAATATTATTAATATTTTTTTTTTTACATTTCCACCCCCGGCCCCGATGTGGGTCAGGACCTGTGCCTGGGTGGGCTAATCCCCGTAAAAAATTATATATATATATATATATATATATATATATATATATATATATATATATATATATATAAATCGACAGTGTTCCATGACTCTTATATGTCAGTATAGTATCATGTTGGGGTCACACTGGGGTCACGATGTGGTCACGATGGTATCACACTGGGGTCACACTGGGGTCACGATGGTGTCACACTGGGATCACACTGGGGTCACGATGAGGTCACGATGGTGTCACACTGGGGTCACTATGAGGTCACGATGGAGTCACACTGGGGTCACACTGGGCACGATGAGGTCACGATGGTGTCACACTGGGGTCACTATGAGGTCACGATGGAGTCACACTGTCACACTGGGGTCGCGATGAGGTCACGATGGTGTCACACTGGGGTCACTATGAGGTCACGATGGAGTCACACTGGGGTCACACTAGCTGTATGATCTAAAATGCGCGAAGCACAAAACTGCCCTGAATACACAATAATTCTGTCCTCGTGTTTACATTATTTTATTCACCGACCACAGGAAACTTCTTCGTCAATAAGGAATTAGTTTTCATATTAAATTCTCCCAGAAGAGATAAAGGATTATATTGGACCTATATTTCTGTGTGTGTGTGTGTGTGTGTGTGTGTGTGTGTGTGTGTGTGTGTGTGACTAAAACACCCACCTCCTCAAACCTCTATTTCAAGTGCAAGCGTCAGCCAGATCGTTGAGTTACCCCTGAAAATAATAATAATAATAAAACCGTTTTCTCTGTTTCTGTGTCTAGAGATATTCGGCAACTGAGAGGCGTTACAGTACATAAATAATATTACAGCACCTTACAGCTCATAGTTCTTGTTTCTTATCACATAATTATGAAACATCGGTTTATTGGGGGGTAATAATTGAATTTTACCAACACTGTAAAATTACTGTTCGTTGTTATTACTTTACCAGACAGACAGAGTACCTATTGGCCGTAGTATAAGTCATAATTATGTTTACCAGGTAGTTAGTTATCAATTTGCCCATTTCGTTAATTGATTGCATTAATTATTTACAAATCACTTAATTACTCATTTGCTTTATTAAACCAACTAATTAATTTCTATTATTTCATATTCAATCCCCTATTTAACATTTAACTACTTTACTTAATTAATTGACAAGAACATTTATTTACCAACTAATCACCTACTTAGCTATTTACCTTACCTTTACCCAAATAATAGTCATTCTCTTATTTAACTATTATTTTACCTGGCCAAATAGCCACATCAATTACCTGCTAAATGTTTATTATCTTCAATACTTGACTACTCACTTCCTTAATTACTTTCAGCCACCAGGTGAGAGTGTTCAGGTGAGCCATGGAGCCACATGTCTAGCCAGGTGACTGTACTGTGTGTGTGTGTGTGTGTTAATTATTGTTCGTTTAGACTGTAAGAGAATCCCTCACACACACACACACACGCACACACACACACACATGTCTAAATAAACTCACGTGTAAGGGACGGAGGGAGGGAGGGAGGGAGGGAGGGGGTAAGGGGGGTGTCTCAAGAGTCACCCATGTGTGTTCATTTTTTTCCTCATAATATTATAAATCATTTCTAAATTCTTGTCAACAACATTTACAAAGTTACTCTAATTTGCCCAGGGAGAGACAGGTAAACTCAGGTAATTGTACAAGTTCACCCAGAGGTCAACAATTACTGAGAAACAATACACACACAAGTCCTCTCATTGTACGTGTTAAATCTGTTGGTTGGCTGGTTAAGTTAGGTTAGGTTCGGTTAGGTTAGGTTAGGTTAGGTTAGGTGTGTGTGTGTGTGTGTGTGTGTGTACCACTCTTCAGGCCGAAACAAAAAAAAATTCTTTTAGACGAAATTCCTGACAGATTGCCAGGCAGACAGACAGACAGACAACCAAACACAGACAGACAGACAGGGTTTCAATACTAACAAAGCATTATGTCTAGTCCTGGGAATTTTCTTAAGTAGAGTGTATAAACGTGACCAAAACATATAAAACAAAAAATAAAACCTCCCTAAATAAAGAACAACAACAAACAACAACAAAATAACAAACAACAACAAAAAACAACAATCAATAACAAAACAAATAACAAACAACAAACAAACAAACAACAAAGAATAAATAACAGATTAGGGTTTAAAAAATAATAAAAAATTATTGAGATGTAAACACGACCCAGAACGTAAACACAAACACGATCATAATAAACAGACGCTGCCAACACGTGACATTTACATGACTTACAGGGCTGACTAACATACATACATACATACATACACACCCCCTGTACATACATACATTCACAACTCGAATAAGGAATAAATAAAAATTAACGTTTCATATTAATAAGAAACGTCTGTTGTTACATTACACTGTCTTGAATGACATTATACGTGGTACTGTTGTTGTTGTTGTTGTTGCTATTGTTGTTGTTGTTGTTGTTGTTGTTGGTAGTAGTAGTAGTGGTAGTAGTAGTAGTAGTAGTAGTAGTGTAGTAGTAGTAGTAGTAGTAGTAGTAGTAGTAGTAGTAGTATTATAGTAGTCGTGATGGTGTTTAGTGGGAGTATTTTAACATGACGATAAGGTTAGCGGGAGAAAAGTGGTGGAGAGTGTGGGTTGTTGGGCAGGGGGGAGGTGCCATAGGGTTGGGTAGAGGGAGCAAAGGGGTAGGGTAGAGAAGACGAGGTGTGGTGGGGTGGGACAGACGAGTGAGGAGGAAGGGAAGGTGGGGGCACGGAAGTCTTCACCTGCCAAATAGGTGGGTAGTAGGTGGGTGAGTGGGTGGGTAGGGATGGTAGGCTCAACTTGGCGATGCCCTTGGTTCACCAGCCCAGGTATCTCACACACACACACACACACACTCACTCACACACTCACTCATACCCAGCGCCCACCCGCACTCTCTCTTAATCTCTCTCGGTTGGCCAGCGATACGGTCAACTGAAATTGATCCTCACAGTCTTGTCAATTGTCACAGTGATGACCTTGTGAGCACACGGAGGCCCTTTGGGAAGTTGAGACGTGGTTGAGAGTGGGTAGGTCCTGAAACAGTTTACTTTGAACAACTGAACACTCGAAAGTAATTTTATACTAGTTAAACAAAGTGGTCGTCTCCTGGTCATTGGAGACATTAAAGTGGTCTTCTCCTGGTCATTGGAGACATTAAAGTGGTCTTCTCCTGGTCATTGGAGACATTAAAGTGGTCTTCTCCTGGTTATTGGAGACATTAAAGTGGTCTTCTCCTGGTTATTGGAGACATTAAAGTGGTCTTCTCCTGGTCATTGGAGACATTAAGGTGGTCTTCTCCTGGTCATTGGAGACGACAAAGCAGTTCCCTTAAGGTGCTGAAAACGCTATTGGAAAAGTGAGTTCTACTGTGGACATCAAACACCTTATACGCAGAACAGTGTGATTCTTGAGACTGTGTAAACAAAGGCAAACAAGGGAAGGGAATCATTGTGAGTTCATAGTGTGTTGTAAACAAGATCAAACAAGTTCGTCAATAAGTGAGAGGGGTCTTGGTACAGGTGTGGATGTTGGTTGTTCCCTGTTGTGAGAGGTAACAAGCTGAGAATGTTAAAAGACACTGCAGAAAGTGAGACGCAGTGGCCTGACGCAGTGGCCTGATGCAGTGGCCTGACGCAGTGGCCTGACGCAGTGGCCTGACGCAGTGGCCTGACGCAGTGGCCTGACGCAGTGGCCTGACGCAGTGGCCTGACGCAGTGGCCTGACGCAGTGGCCTGATGCAGTGGCCTGACGCAGTGGCCTGATGCAGTGGCCTGACGCAGTGGCCTGACGCAGTGGCCTGACGCAGTGGCCTGATGCAGTGGCCTGACGTGGCCTGACGCAGTGGCCTGATGCAGTGGCCCTGACGCAGTGGCCTGACGCAGTGGCCTGACGCAGTGGCCTGATGCAGTGGCCTGACGCAGTGGCCTGACGCAGTGGCCTGACGCAGTGGCCTGACGCAGTGGCCTGACGCAGTGGCCTGACGCAGTGGCCTGATGCAGTGGCCTGATGCAGTGGCCTGACGCAGTGGCCTGACGCAGTGGCCTTTTGTTTGCTCAGGGCACACAATCTACGGCCCGCAGTAAACAACCCCCTCAAATGTTGTCTGTTTAATGTGTCCTCCCAGAGAATTTCCGCCAACTCTTTTCTGTTAAATGTTTTCAACCTTGTGCTTCCCGTCAATTGCTTCCCGGTAATATTTCCGGCAAATTCTTCCCGTTAGAAGTTTCCCACCTTATGGAAAACTCTTGACAATGGTTACGCTCAGTGCCTTAAGAAACACCAAGCATATAAAAAACTTTTCCTTCAGTAAACTGTTGAGGATTTTTTCCAAGATGTATTTAAATTGAACACATTAATTCCAGAAATATGCTGTAATTTTAATTTGATTAAAATTTAATCCAAAGAGTAAAATGATTTCGAAATTGTGTCAAATTATCTGAGATTATCTGAACATCTTCAAAATTATACATCATGTCTTAATGTTCATAATTGCTTTAGCTGTGGTTGTTTACACGCGTGCGCAGGCTGTGCTAATATGTCGCAATAGCTGTGAGTCGCCGCAGCTTTGAGTCGCCGCACGCAGCTGTGTACCGCCGCAGCTGTGTCACCACAAGTGTCACGCTGTCGCAAGTTCAGGGTAAAGAATGACACTCCTCTGCCGCCCTTAAGATGAGCACCACCCTCGTCAGCCTTGTGGTCGTGTACACCTCCTCTCCACCCTGACTATTTCTAAAAGCAGCTCACGTGCACAACACTAGTGCCAAATAGACTCAGTTTCATGGTGTCATCAGTGCCATATTACCCAGCTAATACCTCATGACACAGCCTCGGCGTCACCTAACCTAACCTAACCTCAATGTGGCGTCAGGTGTATGTATGTGTATATATATATATATATATATATATATATATATATATATATATATATATATATATATATATTGTGTGTGTGTGTGTGTGTGTGTGTGTGTGTGTGTGTGTGTCCGATAACATCACTGCCATACACCGCTGTCAAACATCATACATCACTAGCGTTACACACACACACTGAAAAGATGTACAGGAGGATAATAGTTTCATTAATTAATACAACAAGTGACAACTGTATCACCAAACATTGGAGAGCTCAGAACATGTCGCTTTGTTTATGTTGACACTAGCTTTTGTTTTTGTTTTCTTACTCCTGATCGTCTTTTTGTTTTATACGTGTACAAGATCCGTGTTAGTGTATATTGACATAACCTAACCTAACGTAACCTAATCTTGTTTGTGTTGTGTTTACAGAAGACAGGAGAGGCGACTTAACGTTTTGTTTATAATTGTTACGAATACAAACAATAAACTCCCTTCCAGTGAGACCACCAAACAACACCACGTCCTGATGAAGTCTTAACTAGCAGTCTTAACTAGCTGTGCTATTTATGATATAATACTCACTAGTTGAAAGATTATCCGAGAGTTCTCAGAAAAAAAGGCCCTTCAAGCACTACCACCACCACAACAACCAGCACTACCCCCGTTTACTGTTACACCACCATTGCCAACGTCACCGTCACCACCATTGCCACCATCACTACCAACGTCACCATCACTACCAACGTCACCATCACTATCAACGTCACCATTTCCTACATCTGCCTTCCGCTCTTAACGCCAGGTAAGTCCTTTTTGTCGTGCGGTTTTGTGTGTTTAGTGTGAAAAGTAATGCAGGTGTGAAACATTTAACTAACTATCTAATCTTGATAGAAAGTGTGATAGAAATTAGATACGTAAACAGAATAATAATAATAAACTAATAATCGATAAGATATAAAACTCACTCAGCCAAGACCCTCTCCTTCCTTAGAAACCTTCCTCCCATCATTGTATCCACTCCTCACCTCCTCTTCCCCTCCCCTCACCCGTGACTCACCCCCTTACCCTGGGCCAGATCTTGTCATCAGTTGGCAAGTCTTAATCTACCATCTTAATGTGATATTAAAAAAAAAAAAGTTTAATGGCTCGAACTGGAGGCCAGTAGTGTGTGTGTGTGTGTGTGTGTGTGTGTGTGTCTTCTGCACCTTGGGGTCGTTAGTATTAAAGTCAGGTTTTATAATTAAGCACCAAATTGTAAGGTGGTTTTTCTGCTTTAAAGAAGATTACTAATACAGCGCCTCTCCTCCTTCCTACCTCACCCTTGCCCTTTGACCTCACACTGGCTTTCACTCTCGTCGTCCTCACCCTTGCCCTCACTCTTAATCTTACCTTTGCCTTCACTCTTGCCCTCGCCCTCACCCTCACCCTTGCCCTCAACCTTGCCATTGACCACACCTTCACCTCTGACATGATTTACTAACTTGGCGCGAGTCACTCAACTACTACTAAAAAACATTCTCCTCTGATGATAAACACAGTCAGTAAAGTCAGTCAGTAAAGTCAGTAAACAGTCAGTAAAAACAAGTGAAAAAACTCGTTATGAAGTTGCAAGCCAAAGGTGACCCCAGTCCATGTGAATTTAACCTAACCTAACCAAACCTAAAGCTAATCTAACCTAACCTAACCTGGCAAATGGATTCACAGTTCACTATATTATTACGTTCGATGTTTGGAAGTAATGGAGTTGGGTGTCGGAGCTACTGTTTTCATAGCGGTAGTTATAGCGCCGCTTCTTTCAATAAAAAGTAGTGAAAGCAGAAGCTACATTTTAGAAGGAATTCCAACTTCTACTCGATATTTTTACAATACTTTACTTGTGGCAGTACAGTCTTTCGAAAACGACACCAGAAAATTGTTAGACCTTCTGCTCCCCACTTAGCAATCTATATGAGCAGGTGGCCGAGTGTACAGTGTGTGTGTGTGTGTGTGTGTGTGTGTGTGTGTGTGTGTGTGTGTGGTGTGTGTGTGTGTGTGTGTGTGTGTGTGTGTGTGTGTGTGGTGTGTGTGTGTGTGTGTGTGTGTGTGTGTGTGTGGTGTGTGTGTGTGTGTGTGTGTGTGTGTGTGTGTGTGTGGTGTGTGTGTGTGTGTGTGTGTGTGTGTGTGTGTGTGTGTGTGTTGATCCTTACCTTCCTGTCGGCAGCTGAGTTGTCACTTCGCTATTTTTTTTTACTAGATCTTTGGTTTTGTCAGACCTTTAGACCTTGGATTGCTTTTTCTTAGTAAAGCTCCATGATTTATGTGTTTTTGAGTCATTCATATCCCATAAGGTTACCATGTTAAGAGACTGATAGCGGCCAGGTGGACCCAGGAAGGAATTATGGCGCCATTGAAAGTTTGTTTACAAGTTGACAGGGAAATATTCCAAGGATGCAGGTACAGATATATATTAATCATAAGTATGCATAACTATTATCCATTAATAAAATATTTTGATTTCGGTTCTAAATATTCCGATAAACCACTTAATTGAAGAATCTTACACACACACACAGACACACCTATACAACGATAACATTTCCCTTAAGCTAAAAAAGATAAGTATTTGAGCAACACAGAAGTACTAAGGTGTCAGTGTCCAGGTAAAACATAAGTGTGTGCACGGAAGATCGTGACAGTTGAAACCTTACGGAAAAACAAAACAGAGAAGAGGCAAATTTGCAGAAGAAGAGGTGAAATCAAGTGTTTGGGAGTTCACTAATAGGTTTTAACAACATATAGAAAGCCTTGATGTCGAAGTGGAGTGTCGACATCGTGATATCATTGGGTTAGTCGACCACATACTAGGCTGGATGAGAGAGTTTACAGCAGGGCAACAACACCCGATAGTGTAGTAACAAGTGAAAGTTTGAACGCCTGTGCTTGGCTAGCGTACAGCGAATGAGGGTGTGCCAAGTCCTTAGACTCGTATGGTTAATTAGGGTGCGCCAAGTCCGTAGACTTGCATCGTTTTCCATCGTAAATAAAATGGTTCATTAATGCCTTCCTAAAGAAACCATCGACATGGGACCAGGTTTGTTCCACTCTACGAATTTTTTGCGATTTTTCCACCAAGTTTGATGAAAATGATTGTGCCGTTTCGGCTGCCCAGAACAGATACACACACGGCTAGTCTTATAGTACATATATTAGATAGATACTAATTTTATTCTTGACTGTAAAAATATGATTACAACTTTAAGTACATTACTTTGTTTACATATTAAGTTTTTCTTGGTGATTATAAATGTGTATTTTTTATTTCCCCAACACTCTGTGACGTGATATAATCGGTATCCATGTCAAGTCCCACCTAACATGTACACAACCACCTCAACTAGTTATGGCTCCACTCCAAGTAATATTAAATTCTGAGCACCACTCCCGCGAAGGAATGAGGTCAGACCAATACACGGCAAAATAAAAGTGAAGTAAGTTAACGGAAGTATTGTGAAATATTACCTTCATTTTCCAATAACCTGGCACAGACAGCGCATGCTCAGAGCTCCACCTGTATTTATAGTTAGCATTACTTTTACTATAGAGCCAGTATACTCGACTCGCAAATAACATAAATTACTGTATATTGAGCTAGCTAGTTCTATTGCGAATAACATGTATATACGCATGTTTCGTAGTTTAAATAAATGTGTACTGGTTTAAAAGTCTTTGAACTTCACTGTGTCTCCCGCCCGACAACAGATCTCGTGGTTGACCGTCGACATTCACCGAGGCAGATAATGTAAACACTTCAACTACCACCCACCACACTACTACGCTCTCCTCAACAAAATACAACAAAATAAATAATAAATACAAATGGTTAGGAGGACTTTGTTTTTTCGTATTTTTTCTCAAGAGTCTAAAAACAACATAATGTAAATCATAAAATTAGAGTTTTATGCAAATTATATGCAAATACATAAATAAGTTTAATATTAGTGGTGTTTATAATAATTGTTTGGCATTATATCCTCCAAAACACACACACACACACACACACACACACACACACACACACACACACACATAAAATCATTCTTGTTTCTGTAAATAATGTTGGTGAGTTTTTACTAACAGAGTTCACAACACTCACTCACTAACTCACACAAACACTCACTAACTCACACAAACACTCACTAACTCACACAAACACTCACTCACTCACACAAACACTCACTCACTCACACACACATCACTAACTACCACACTCATACCAATCTCACACAAACACTCACTAACTCACACAAACACTCACTAACTCACACAAACACTCACTCACTCACACAAACACTCACTCACTCACACAAACACTCATACCGAGAATATAGAATCAATACAAAGCAGAGACAAGATAGTGTAAATAAATAATCGAATTTTGCCACATATTTCCCTTAATAACTCATATATGTATGTATGTATCTATGTATGTATGTATGTATGTATGTATGTATGTATGTATGTATGTATTATGTATGTATGTATGTATGTATGTAAATTCGCATAAATAAACTCTAGCCCTCTAAGGTGCTGTTTGAAGACCTTAAGCTTGACCTTTAACGACGGTGAGGGTGGAGGGTGAGGGTGGAGGGTGAGGGTGGAGGGTGAGGGGTGAGGGTGAGGGGGGGTGAGGGTGAGGGTGGGGGTGAGGGTGAGGGTGAGGGGAGGGGGGTGAGGGTGAGGGTGGGGGGTGAGGGTGAGGGTGGAGGGTGAGGGTGGAGGGTGAGGGTGGAGGGTGAGGGTGGAGGGTGAGGAGGGTGGAGGGTGGGAGGTGAGGGTGAGGGTGAGGGTGGAGGGTGAGGGGTGAGGGTGGAGGGTGAGGGTGGAGGGTGAGGGTGAAGGGTGAGGGTGAGGGTGAGGTGGAGGGCGGAGGGTGAGGGTGAGGGGGGAGGGATAGGGGTGAGGGTGGAGGGTGAGGGTGAAGGTGGGAGGGTGGAGGGTGAGGGGTGAGGGTGAGTTGAGGGTAGAGGGTGAGGGTGGAGGGTGGAGGGTGGAGGGTGAGGGTGGGAGGGTGAGGGTGGAGGGTGAGGGGAAGTGAGGTGGAGGGTGAGGGGTGAGGGTGAGTTGAGGGTAGAGGGTGAGGGTGGAGGGTGGAGGGTGAGGGTGGAGGGTGAGGGGTGAGGGTGGAGGGTGAGGGTGGAGGGTGAGGGTGGAGGGTGAGGGTGGAGGAGGTGGGAGGGTGAGAGGGTGGAGGGTGAGGGTGAGGGTGAGGGTGAGGGGTGAGGGTGGAGGGTGAGGGTGGAGGGTGAGGGTGAAGGGTGAGGGAGAGGGTGTGGGGGAGGGGGAGGGTGGGGAGGGCGGAGGATAGGGGTGAGGGTGGAGGGTGAGGGTGAAGGTGAGGGTGGAGGGTGAGGGGTGAGGTGACGTTGAGGGGAGAGGGTGAGGTGGAGGTGGAGGGTGGAGGGTGAGGGTGGAGGGTGAGGGTGGAGGGTGAGGGTGAAGGTGAGGTGGAGGGTGAGGTGAGGGTGAGTGAGGGTAGAGGGTGAGGGGTGGAGGTGGAGGGGAGGGTGGAGGTGAGGGGTAGGTGGAGGGTGAAGGGGAGGTGAGGGTGGAGGGTGAGGGTGGAGGGTGAGGGTGGAGGGTGAGGGGTGAGGGTGGAGGTGAAGGTGGAGGTGAGGGTGAAGGGTGAGGTGAGGGTGAAGGTGGAGGGTGGAGGGTGAGGGTGAAGGGCGGAGGGTAGGGGTGAGGGTGGAGGGTGAGGGTGAAGGTGAGGGTGGAGGGTGAGGGGTGAGGGTGACGTTGAGGGTAGAGGGTGAGGGTGGAGGGTGGAGGGTGGAGGGTGGAGGGTGAGGGGAAGGGGACGATGAGATGTAAGGCCCGAGAGAGCAACAGCCAGTGGAGGGTGAGCTATAATAAGCCTTGGCAGTGCACCTCCTCCACACACACACACACACACACAAACACACAGTTAGCAAATGAATGGGACTGCTTCCACCTCCCCCTCCACCACTGTCGTACTCCATACCTCCCCCTCCACCACTGTCGTACTCCATATCTCCCCCTCCAAAAAAAAGTGTTGTGATTCTAATTAATTTTATGCCCTTAATATTTGTCCTAACTATTAACTACAACTAGAACGTGTTTAAACCAAGTAATGATGATTTGTGATGGTCTAATTCCTGGTACAGTCCCCTCCACTAGAGCGTTTACAGGGGCTCCTCGTCAGGTTTGGTGCAGTGTGGCAACCCTGTGTTTGTTTACATTCGACAGAAGGAAACTCACAATAGTAAACACACTATAGAATCAAAGTAAAACAATATTAAAACAAATATCTCATTGTAATGATTTGTGGGAATGTTTATAAAGACGAGCCCCTGTAAACACTCTAGTGAAGGGGACTGTATTTATCAATTAATAGTAAAACAGTTACATTTAACTCTGATCGTTTCCAGTTTTGAATCAATATAAAAAATAAAATAAAATAAAAATACGCATATGCCACTTCGACTGTTAAAAATAGATTATTATTATATATACTGATTAAATGTCGTTATTACTCAGTCTAATTAGTTAACATGACACTATAAACCACGTTTATTTAATTAATTTACACATATTTTCTTAAACTATTTTGAATTGTATCGTATTTGGAACATATATATTTCTTTATGTATATTCTTAAGCACTAATGACAATAAAATTATAATATAGGTGTATAAACAGATATATACAATTGGCCTAAGATAACTAGCTAACTACAGACAAATAATATAGACTCACTGTGTATTTGTGATTAAATTGATAAAAATAGTGCAGTTTCTCCATCGCGTTTGGGTTCGTTTTCTTTACTTGGGGTGACTAATGAATTTTCAAGTCAGATGAGATGTTAACCATGTCTCTTCCTCGTGTTGTGAGATGAGGTTGTTTTGTGCCATGATGGTGGGTGGGAGGGAGGGAGGGAGGGAGAAGAGAGGGAGGGGAAGGAATGGAGTGAGGGGGATAATGCAGGAGATTGAGGGAGGGAAGGAGGGAGGAGAGGAGGAATGGGTGAGGGGGATAATGCAGGAGATTGAGGGAGGGAGGGAGGGAGAAGAGAGGAGGGAAGGAATGGAGTGGGGAGGATAATGAAGGAGATTGAGGGGAGGGGAAGGAGGAGGGAGAGGGAGGAAGGAATGGAGTGAGGGGGATAATGCAGGAGATTGAGGGAGGGAAGGAGGGAGGGAGGGAGAAACAGGTGTCTGATTAGTAGCTGGCGCCAACAGACATTTGGCGAGGGTCATGTTGGCCAGGGAGGGAGGGAAGGGGGGAGAGAGGGACAGTAGAGGGAATGAAAGAAGGAGAGAGGCAGAATGGCAAGGAAGGAGAAAGGGAGAGAAGAAAGAACAGAGGACAAGAAGGAAGGAAGGGAGAGGCAGCCAGAAAAGGAACGAGAAATGGAGAGAAGATAGGACAGAGGAAGGAAGGAAGGAAGGAAGGAAGGAAGGAAGGAAAGACAGAGGAAAGGAAGCCCACGAAATAACATAATAAAGGAAAACTAAGAACATTAACTTGCCCATATGTCCAGTTGGCTGAAAGTCGAAAACAAAATAATACTCGTATGTCTACCTGTATTATGACCCTGACCCCACTAGTTAGCCTGAACCCTCGTCACGATTGGCTATTACTCTATTTAAAACACAATTTCCTGTACATGGTATTTAAGTTGGTTGATTTAATAGTTTGTTTTTAGGGCATTTTCAATGAGGATACAATTTTACTTAACCTAACCTAACCTAACCTAACCTAACCTAACCTAACCTAACCTAACCTAACCTAACCTAAGCTAATCAAGTCTCCTGTTCATTGGTTTTATAGTTAACTGTTTTTTGGGGGGACAAAGTCAATGAGAATACAATCTTACGTAACATAACCTATAACTGTTGTTCATAGGTGGATTCTGGTCACCTGAAAACCGTAAACAACGGCTGAGTATGACCAAGATAAACCCGTGTTGTATACCGTTATATTTTTACACTTCAATGCGTGACAGAATCAACACAACACGAGAAGTAAATATACGTCATGATTTAAATGCTTTTTGACACGGTGTTAAGACACTTTATAAATAGGTGTTATAATTATATACTATTCCACCTTAGTAACAGGGACAAAGATGTGTTTCACAGTATCTTCAGTGCTCGCGAGGGGAGTGTTGGAATGCCTGTGTCGGTCTAACAGCTGTGGTTGTTGGCCTCAGTTTTAGCCTTACAAATATACGAGCCAATAATTAATGTTCTTTCTCGACACACACTTTAATGCGTCCCGGTGTGCTTCCAGTAGTACACTTACCCTCATCTTGGTATCAAAGTTAGTGTGGCTATAGTCAGGTGCATCACACTCGTTATATACATCCTTGAAGGCGTTTATTATCCCTGAGACAATGTCCTAACTCACCTTGATGGTAAAACGGTCATACATAAGTGTTCTAAGATGCCTCAAACAAGTCCAAATCCTTTTGCTTTATACCTAACCTACGCTTAAGACTTTTAGAATATAGTCAGTTAAGATTCTCCTAGGCCAAGGGGTGTGCTGCCCGCTCACAAGCGCTGTATCCCGAAATATCTGTGAAGTCCATCTAAACTATGGTAAAAGCCTTCCTTTGAATGTTTGAAGTATGCTGTGAGCTCCCTCTGACAGCTTTAGACTCGAGGAAAAGTTCACCTCGAATATAAGAAAAACGCTACGCTTGCTAAGTTGACTCAGAGCACCACAAAGAAAACTTCAGAGGGAGGTGATAGACACGAAGAACAACACACCTTTCCCCATGTGATGGTCGCTGGTGGACGGAGGTGAGTCACTCCTGGCAGTAAATCAGGGGTAAACACTTTATAGATCCATTCATCACCCTGTTAAGTCCCTCTATACGAAGACCAGTTTGTTTCTGGTGAGGTATAGTCTCTCCTTCTTCTGTTTTGTAGCTGCACGTTGTTTACACTGAGCTCTTTTACTGTGACCATTTACAGTTGTTTTATTTCCCTGTAGAGTATAATACTTTAATACTTATTACGGGTAAACTTATCTTCTTTCTAATTCTCCTTTAATTTTGTCATTATATTTCATCGTATGTTTACCAATGCTGTGGCTCTTATCTCCCACAGTTTGTTGTTATTTCTCCTCCCTTGCGGTTCATTGTCGTCTTTACATACTGTCATTTAATCCCAGACCGCCGTTGTATTTAGATAACCTTGAGTCCTGCGCAGTTTATTGAGACAGTCTTCATTCATCCGAGCGTGTCCGGGTTATTTTTTATGTGGTTGATGAAGTTGTTCTTGACTGCCAGAATTACTCGTCTATTGGGGAGAGTCAAGTGTCGTCTCTGAGATATTTGTCCGCCTGCATCTCTCTCTCTCTCTCTCACTTGTTAGCCCAGGCGAGCCTATTAATCACGTGTGAGCCGGGGGATATGGTTAGCTGCCGTAGTGTGTGTGTGTGTGTGTAATTTACGCACTAAATTTCAAGACAAGACAATATCCCTGGCAATTGTTTTGTTTGATTATTAATTATTTTGTTAGCATTATCCCCATCTCCCCTTTTCCCATACCTACAATTCACTCTCCCTCCTCCTTTATTCCATCTGCTTTCCTTTCCCTCTCATTCTCCTTCCTTCTCACTCCCCCTCCTTACACCTCCTTCTCCCTCCCTCTCTCAGCCTCCCCCTCATCCTCCCGCGAGGTGATTGCCAGAACAGGTATAAATAGCAGGCAAGAACTTCACCACAATGACCACCACCTACCAACCACAGTCTACAACCACACCACCACAACCAGTCTGATCTACCACCACACACCACCAACCACAGTCTAGCCACACCACCACAACTAGTCACAGTCTACCACCCACCACCAACCACAGTCTACAACCACACCACCACAACCAGTCACAGTCTACCACCACACCACCCAGCAGTTTACCCACCACACCACCACAACCAGTCACAGTCTACCACCACACCACCAATACAGTTTACCACCACACACAACATTCACAGTCTACCACCCACCACCAACCACAGTTTACCACCACACCACAACCAGTCACAGTCTACCACCACACCACCAACCACAGTTTACAACCACACCACCACAACCAGTCACAGTCTACCACCACACCACCAGCGGTTTACCACCACACCACCACAACCAGTCAGTCTACCACCACACCAACCACAGTTTACCACCACACACAGCCAGTCGATTACACACACACAACCACAGTTTACCACCACACCACCACAACCAGTCACAGTCTACACCACACCACCAACCACAGTCTACAACCACACCACCACAGCCAGTCACAGTCTACCACCACACCACCAACCACAGTTTACCACCACACCACCACAACCAGTCACAGTCTACCACCACACCACCACAACCAGTCACAGTCTACCACCACACCACCAACCACAGTTTACCACCACACCACCACAACCAGTCACAGTCTACCACCACACCACCAACCAGAGTGTTTTAAGAGCCGTTTTCATTTCGTCTATAGTTTTTTATTTCATCTATATTTCTGTAGAGTGATTTTGTTTATATTTTTACGTCGATTTTTAAGTTTTTGTCTGCTTAAATTTAATGTTAACACAGTACACGTCACATGTTACCACAGTACACGTCACATGTTACCACAGTACACGTCACATGTTAACACAGTACACGTCACATGTTAACACACTACACGTCACATGTTAACACACTACACGTCACATGTTAACACACTACACGTCACATGTTAACACACTACACGTCACATGTTACCACAGTACACGTCACATGTTAACACACTACACGTCACATGTTAACACACTACACGTCATACATGTTAACACACTACACGTCACATGTTAACACAGTACACGTCACATGCTATGACACATGTTAACACACTACACGTCACATGTTAACACACTACACGTCACATGGTAACACACTACACGTCACATGTTAACACACTACACGTCACATGTTAACACACTACACGTCACATGTTAACACACACTATTATCGTCACATGTTACCACAGTACACGTCACATAGTTAACACACTACACGTCAAGCATGTTAACACACACTACACGTTACATGTTAAATACACTCATATCGTCACATAAGTTAATAATTACACGTCACATGTTACCACAGTAAGTGGCTACCATGTTAACACACTACACGTCACATGTTAACACAATACACGTCACATGGTAACACACTACCACGTGTCACATGTTAACACAATTACACGTCACATGTTAACACACTACACGTCACATGTTAACACACTACAATGTCACATGGTAACACACCACACGTCACATGTCAACACAACACGTCACATGGTAACACACTACACGTCACATGTTACCACAGTACACGTCACATGTTAACACAGTACACGTCACATGTTAACACACTACACGTCAAGCATGTTAACACAGTACACGTCACATGTTAACACACTACACGTCACATGTTAACACACTACATCAAGTCACATGCGTTACCACAGTAATAATGTCACATGTTAACACACAATACACGTCACATGTTAACACATTCACGTCACATGTTAACAACACAGTACACGTCACATGTTAACACACTACACGTCACATGTTAACACAGTACACGTCACATGTTACCACAGTACACGTCACATGTTAACACACTCAATGTCACATGTTAACACACTACACGTCACATGTTAACACACTACACGTCACATGTTAACACACTACACGTCACATGTTAACACAATACACGTCACATGGTAACACACTACACGTCACATGTTAACACACTACACGTCACATGTTAACACACTACACGTCACATGTTAACACACTACACGTCACATGTTAACACACTACACGTCACATGTTAACACAATACACGTCACATGTTAACACAATACACGTCACATGGTAACACACTACACGTCACATGTTAACACAATACACGTCACATGTTAACACAATACACGTCACATGTTAACACAATACACGTCACATGTTAACACACTACACGTCACATGTTAACACACTACACGTCACATGTTAACACACTACACGTCACATGTTAACACAATACACGTCACATGGTAACACACTACACGTCACATGTTAACACAATACACGTCACATGTTAACACAATACACGTCACATGTTAACACAATACACGTCACATGGTAACACACTACACGTCACATGTTAACACAATACACGTCACATGGTAACACACTACACGTCACATGGTAACACACTACACGTCACATGTTAACACAGTACACGTCACATGGTAACACACTACACGTCACATGGTAACACAGTACACGTCACATGTTAACACAGTACACGTCACATGGTAACACAGTACACGTCACATGTTAACACAGTACACGTCACATGGTAACACACTACACGTCACATGTTAACACAGTACACTTCACAATTCGTCTTTACATATCGTCTGTCTTAATAAATGTTGGTTGATTATTATTATTATTATTATTATTATTATTAATATTATTATTATTATTATTATTATTATTATTATTATTATTATTATTATTATTATTATTATTATTATTATTATTATTATTATTATTATTATTATTATTACCAGTGTTGGTGTGTGTGTGTGTTATCTGCTGGACGGTAGCACATTTCCGGGGTGTGAAGGAGGCAGGTAGGTCTTGCATCAGTGCCACCTTAGTGTGAGTGCCATATTACAGCCTAATTAACACTCAGGTAACACGAACACCAACGATGCTTTATCAACAAATACTTTATTAACCTTTCTCATTTCGTTATTTATTTCGTTATGTATTTCGTTATTTATTTTACTCGGGATAATTTTTTGTTTAATTGTTAATAATTATTGAAGGTTTAAATTTGTAAAGTATGTGTAGTGAAGTTGGTAATGGATAAGTGTTAAAAGTGGATCTTTGTATTTTAGGCACACACACACACACACACACACACACACACACACACACACACACACACACACACACGCACACACACACACACACACACACACACACACACACACACACCAATAGTTACCTTTCATTCTCTTATTCTCTTTGCCATCCACCTGCATTACTCACCTCATCACACTTGCCCCTTATTCTCCTTCCCTTCCCCTATTCCTCTTTTATCATATTCTTCCTCTCCTATGTTTTGTCTTGTTTTTTACTGTGTATCTTATTCTATATTTGTAAGTGTTTTTCTCTCTATCTCTCTGTGCTACACTTAACCTATAACTGAACTGTGTGTGTGTGTGTGTGTGTGTGTGTGTGTGTGTGTGTGTGTGTGTGTGTGTGAGTGTGTGTGTGTAAGTCCTGATGATGACAATGGTGGTAGTAATGGTGGTAGTAATGGTGGTAGTAATGGTGGTAGTAATGGTGGTAGTAATAGTGGTAGTAATGGTGGTAGTAATGTTGGTAGTAATGGTGGGTAGTAATGGGGTAGTACGGTGGTAGTGTGGAAGCATGTGACGCATCCCAATAAGAACACCTGAATCGGTCACTGCCTCTGCTCTCTCTCTCTCTCTCTTTCTCTTTCTCTCTCAGGCATTTCCACCCCGGCCCACACTGGCGCTTTGAGAGAGAGAGAGGAAGGGAAGTGAGTGGGGGAGACAGAGAGAGAGAGAGAGAATGAGGGATGGGAGGAGGAGGAGGGTTAAAGAGGGAGGTAGGAGGAAGAAAAGGAAGAAGGCTAAAATGGAGAGAGGAGGAGGAAGAGAGTTGGAGAGGTGTTGAAGAGGTTTGGAGAGGGCACACGGACAGACAGACAGACAGACAGACACCCCCCCCTTACACCTTCAAGGATCTCTCCTAACTTAACCTAACCTCACCACAACTCACGTCTTCAATATTGACTAAACAATATATTATGCTTCATTTGCTATTAAAAAATCCTTCGTTACATAAAATAGCTAACGTTATCTCACAAGCATTTACATCACACACACACACACACACACACACACACACACACACACACACACACACACACCAGAAGTATTGTGGTAACCATTATTCCAACATTACTAGGCTTACCACTTAATAATTGTCTAGTGTAAACCCTGACGTAAAAAAGTGAACGCGACTGAAAAACATTTTATTGACACCCACCAATATCAAAACAACAACAATGACAATAACAATAGCAACAACAACGACAACAATAACAACAATAACAAAACAATAACAACAAAAGTTAATATGATGTATTTGTCTACTGAGATACCTAAAAATATATACATAAATACAGTATATATATATATATAATTTTCTTTACATTATCTTTTTCAGTTCTAAAATTCCCATTCATCTTAGTGATATTCTTGTGTGTGTGTAAAATATTAAAGCATGGTTGCCCCAGATATCTCTCACTATCTCTCACTATCTCTCACTATCTCTCACTATCTCCAACATCTCCTACTTATATACCTTCCTCCCTCTTTCCACACATTCCTCCCTCCCTCCATCCCCCATCCATCCCTCCCTCTATCCCTTCCTCCCTCCCTCCATCCCTCTATCCATCCCTCCCTCTATCCATCCCTCCCTCTATCCCTTCCTCCATCCCTCCATCCCTCTTCCTCCATCCCTCCATCCCTCTATCCATCCCTCCCTCTATCCCAGAACACGGAAACACCCACCCACAGTTGAAATCCCAACCTAGTGAACTCATTTAAACAGGAAATTATTCTTACTTAAATCTCTACCAGACAGAAATACAAGTGAAGTTCGCCAGCCAACCAGAAGGAGGAGGTAGTGAAGCTGAACCACATACAACAGTTCACTCGTCTCACTAGAATATCACCTTTGTTTGTTTTTTTTTACTTTTCAAACAATTAAATTCTTCTTCTTTTTTTTCTTAGCATAGCCTCGTCTAGTTTATGGTGTGGCGTAGGTGTGGTGTGGGTGTGGCGTAGGTGTGGTGTGGGTGTGGCGTGGCAATAAAGGTTCAACAGTTGCCACCCATTCATTTCAAACATCTTTATTGTTATAGTGTTTTGTTCCTAGACGTAAACTTGACATGTTTGTTTGTTTTTGTTTGGTTTTTCCTTACATATACGAAGTGTCTGTGTGGGATGAAAGTGAGTGATACAATTGTCCTTAATAGTATGTGTATGTTATCTTAGAATCCGAAAATGAAATTGAGAGGCTAAATGTGTGTGTGTGTCTGTGTGTGTGTGTGAGACGGAGGCCCAGGTGACACACGCGGCCCAACTCAGTTAAAATTACAACCAGTATCGTGGGCCTCGGGAAAACAGTAGCACCTCACTGAGCGTCGACTTCGCCCCCTTGTACCCGTCACTGCCGCCGCCACCCCTCACAACTTCATCAGAAGAGCTGCCTTCGGTACCTCACCCTCCTGCAGGACCTTACCCAGGATATTACTAGAACAGGTTAACCGATCGACAATTAAAAAAAAAAAAGTGAATAAAAAAATTGAACGAAAGCAAACGGTGACCGAAAGTTGTGTTTGGCCCTCACCAGCTAGCAATTGGCCTACTTTCTATCCCTACATGATAAAAAAAGAAGTAAAAAGCTAAAAGAATAATTGAGAAGGAGTGAGATACAAGTGTTAATTTTAACTTAAGTGCGTGTCAAAAAAGTGAACGAGCTGAAGTGTGGTTGTGTGGGCGACTCCCGCTCCAAGATGGTCCTCGACACAAAGTTCGGGTAAGTCTAGCCCATGACCCACGAATAAGTCTAGCCCATGACCCACGAATATAAGATAAATAATAAAACACAGTCCTCTTGTAGTGCCCATTATAAGGCCACTCGACATTGATGTTAACCTTCTCTGCCACCTACAACAGCAGCAGTCAACATATTTTCCCTGTTCTTAACCGTTTATTCAGTTTACAGGAAATAGTGTTACGTTTACTGCAATGACAGTTGTGAACGCTTCTCTTCTATCCGTATAAACTAAGTTATCACAAGCTTGAGACGCATTACGCTTAAATAACATGAAAAATATAGTATCACATGAAGATTAATACCTCAGCTTATTTCACCTGATAATTGAACGCCCTTTGTCTAGGTTAGGTTAGAAGAGTCGAAATAAGCAGGGGGGGCTAATCTTCAGGTAATATCTTAATGTTATCTGGACAAGCAAATCTTGACATAGAATCACATAAATTTTGTTAACGTTATAATACAACTGCACTTCAATAACTAAGGCCGTTAAGCTCATAATAAATTAAATAATATTAACTAATCCATCAACAATTAAAAAATTACAGCTCTCTATGTATGAATGAATGAATCAGTACCAAACACACTTTTTAATGACTTGTAACTCGCAAAATCTTGAAGCTTCTACGACAGAGTATAAACCCGAACTAACATACAGATTAGAAGCCTGAATGGTAAACTTTGGTAAACACTCACCCAATGTTTGTCGTGTCAACAGCTCACAGAGGATTAGGCTACGGTACTTCTACTATGAGGAAGTACCTTATACTTGAGGGGGTATGCAGTCCTCGGTGGTGACCCAAATTCCTTTCTCCTTACACCTCACCTAGAAAAGAGAGAGAGAGGAAGTTTTAACACATAAATCTAAGTTCCTCCTACACAGCCTTACCCCCCCCCCCCCAACACACACCTCCAGCTGAACCTTCTACCTCTGTTAAGCATCTTTGGTACCTTTCATGTTCCCATTTACCTGCTCTACAATTACAGGTACTGATGTAAATTACAGACACAGGTTAGATTAGGTTAGTACAGTCTCAAGAGATAGTTAAGAAAGAATATACACATATATTATTTTTTTTTGCCGTTTTGTTTCGTCTGTGTTATATTGTTGTAACGATCAGCACCGAGACCCACTGAGTTATCATAGAGTGTTGCTGGTGCAGTCTGAAAACATAACAACAAAACAAAGCATTAAATGAAGACCCACGGCGAGAATTGGTTTACTAGTTAGTGAAATTTAACAAAAGAAATGACTGACTCCATCCATAAAGCCTAGTACAGTATCCTACACGAAGGACTGAAAATCCCTGAGAAAGATAATGAATTGTGAATCTACCCGACCATAGATTTTCATACTTATTATTCTACTGTACAACTTAATCTTCAAACTGTTTTATAAATTTATTAATATGTTTATTTATTTATTAATATTTTGTCTCTTATTTACTAGTTTACTTTCTCACGTCTTCAGGATGCGCTCTCCAGACAGAGACAATCAGAGCGGGCAAGCTAGGCTGACGGTCATCGGGAGCAAGGCAGTCGGCAAGACGGGTGAGTTCTCTGGGGAGGTGTCTAGCGTTCAGTGTCAGGGTGTCTATTAGTTCGGTGTCAGGGTGTCATTAGTTCGGTGTCAGGGTCATTGTCATTAGTAATAGTAGTAGTAATAGTTGGAGTTTATTATTATTATTATTATTATTATTATTATTATTATTATAAGAGTCAACTAACCAGGTGTTCCTCCTCCTGGCAGCTCTCACAGTAAGGTACCTGACCAAGAGGTTCATCGGGGAGTACCAGTCTGATACAGGTAATATGTCTTCCACATTTATTGTTCTTATATAATTGTTCTTCATATCATTTATTTTTTTCCTCTATAACTACTCTTTCGTATTTCTCTATTGCTGTTCTTGTTAAAATTTGATTTGTTCTTTTGTATTTCGTTCTTTTGATGTGTAAAAGAATTTGATTCCATAATTTCTGCCGTCTTTTTAATTTAATCATCTGCTCCAACTATCACAAACACGTAATATATAATCAGGTTTTCAGTGTATATTAAAAGTAGAAAAGGAAAAGTTACTTAAGTCCTCAATCTTTTGCAATATAACGCAAGAAAAAAACCCCACAAGACGTATTTCCACCTTGCGCTCTCGTGTAACAATTCGACTGCAATTATGGAAATCAAACTTGCAAGACAGCCAGACATATGGCAATAGGAAGTCTGTCATTTTGTAATTAAGTCTCATTTTTCTCTCTCTAGAAAACGAAAAGCTACAGAAAAGCAATTTATCACAAGCCTGTTTGATTCTCTTGGCCTACATTTTCTATCTGGGACGCCTATGTTCCTCTGTATGTTCCCTTGTTTACTCTGTTGAAATAGTTGCCGTCTCTTTTATGATATGTTTGGTTTGTTATTTAGTTATTCCGTAAAAAAAAATAACATGTTTGTATGATTCTAAGCCAGTTTTAAATATTACCCACCAGCTGTCCGCTCCACTATTACCGTTTAACCTGTGTTAGTATATGGCAGGAAATATTTTGAAAATTTCCTCCTTAGTTACGGGAAAATTGGATTTTTTTTTTTTTAGCTGCAAGTCACATCTATAAGTTACTAGCACGGTCTGAAAGTTACTGGCCTCGGATGGTCGGGATGTGGGTTTACCAGGGTGTGGGTTACCGAGATGTGGGTTTACCAGGGTGTGGGTTACCGGTATGTGAGTTTACCAGGGTGTGGGTTACCGAGATGTGGGTTTACCAGGATGTGGGTTTAACGGGGGAAGGTATACTAGTGTGTGGTCCAATTAACGTTATTATTTCCGGGATTGGTAAACACACGCCACTGAACAGTATACCCCAGCTGATAATCACACCCCCCTCCCCCACCAACTCCCTCCCCCTTCACCCACCTCCCCAACCACTCTCCCCTCCACCTTCTTGCTCTCCTCCCACAGTCCATCCCCACCAACTCCCCCACTCCCCCTACACACACACCCTTCACGCGCCACTCTCTTCCTCTCTTATATCCCATAACCGAGAGAATGGGTGGGAAGAAAAGAAAAAAAAAAAAAAAAAAAAAAACGAATCATAGAAGAGTGGTAATATAAAATGAATAAGTGAAAACAAGTAAGAATGGATAAAGTAAGGTGTGATGGATAACAGAGAAGAGGGTGAGAGATGAAGTAACATGAAGAAATGGGTGGGTGAGGGAGTTAAATGAAGGAATGAGTGGATGAAGTAGGAAGCTGAAGGTATTTATAGGATGAAGGATATTGATGGATGGAAGAGATTCAAACGGAAAACTTGGATGAAATTGACTACAAGAAATTGATTTAAGGAAAAGGGAAGAGAAAAATGTAATGAAGAAGGGAAACAGAGAGAGAGTAGATTATAAAATGAAGAAAAATGATATACAGAATACGTGAGGAGAAGAATTATAAGGACTGGATAGATAAGCATAAGGAGAATGAACGAAACTCTCCACTTAATATTTTAAACTTGCTCCCAATTAACTGACCCCCCCCTCCCCACACATTCCCTCCTCTTACCCCAACGGCTCCTCACGTGCCCCCAACAAATATCTGACTTTATCCATTACCAGGGAACATGTTTACTCTCGAATGTTTGTTATCATGGCACGCAAGAATTCCACAGTTTGTGCCTCGATCCATCGCCCCGGCTCGACCCCGTGCTCTTCGTTTACACCGGGATGTTCATATAATCCGTCTTGGCGCCCCGCCGTCTGACGTTAGATGCTCGGAAATTATGTTGGGGGGATCACATAATCATTTGGGACGATAATGTCCTGATTAATGTTTCTCTTAACTCCTTTTGATCTGATAATTCGCATACGGTCACTCACGCGGTCCAGGGTGACATATTTATAGTACAATTTTCAGCATAGCCTTTTTCCTAAGGATTTCATCGTTCGTGATACACTTCATTGAAATAATTGCGCCAGAGATTAATATTAAAATAAATTATCTCAAACTGCTGGTAAAAGATATGATACATAAAATATTCGTGAGGAATTTAATGTGTCGCCAAGCTGTATGTGCTCATCAGTAGAGCAATCTTACAGATGGATGTCATTCGTAATGTTGATTAGCGCCTGCCTCTGGGACAGTTAATTCGGCACGTTATCTGGACATTTTCGATTACTTGAAATATGTTGAAACAGAATGATATGTGAAACAGAAATAGATTAAAACAGGACTCACGCCACCTGGTGTTTTTTTTTTTAATTAGTGATCTCGATCCTTAACATTTTGACTCTAGAACACACAGCAACTCTTGAGGCTTTCAATATATATATATATATATATATATATATATATATATATATATATATATATATATATATATATATATATATATATATATATATATATATATATATATATATATATATATATATATATATATATATATATGCTACAGTCAGTAGCACCGCCCATCAGAAGGTACACTAGTATATCACGTGACTCGGCTAGTATAATAATTACTGCACAACTCACCATAAGCGTGCATTGCATCACTCAAAGCAACTCCCAGTCTTGCAACCGTCCTGCTGCCACCACACGACTCCGCTTGTGTTTATAATCCAAACGAACCAAAGCTAATAAAACTGTATCTTATCCAACGTATACAAGACATCTTAGGTTAGGCAAGGGATGTTTGGTTTGGTTGTCATAAATGTTTTAGAGCCTTTATCACTGTTTACACTCATCTGTTGACGCCACTGGATAAATACCACGCTCTATTCTTGTAATTTCAAAGAAAAATGTTTGTTTTCCTGTTCCAATTTCGTCCTCACTAAATTTCTATATATTTAGATTCATTTCATACGAATCGTGATAATATTCCGTTAACTGGTAAATCTGAGAGAGGCAATTATCAAAGACTGTCCCTAGGATGGTTAACATTGTATTGTGGTTACTGGAAAGGGTATTGGAAAACGAGTTTAAATTGGTTCTCATAATTAGTGTATCAACGGTAGTTAAATCACTAATAACAACGGTAGACAATTAACATTCGTTTTATTCCGGGACGACAAGTGAGGTAAGCGGCCATCTGACAGGGGGAGAGAATCATTAATGTTAATCTATGATGATGAAGTTGGCGGCTCTATCTGACGTCGACACTGGATGAAGAGAACTTCCTGGACTGGTGGATCATGGCGCTATCTGATATCTTGATTTGTTTATCCGTTTTATTATTGATATATTAATTAAACAATGAATTAAAATATTGTAGAAAGGGGAACTTCCTTGGCGAGTTAAAATTAGTTTACATATATAATACGAACCTATTTAAGAATATTTTTTACCAACTGTACATTGAAATTATGGTTAAAATATGTTAATGTTTAATCGGTTGCGTAAAAGGTTTTCTACTTTTAAATTTCGGTTAGACTACGTATAGTTGCTTACGAGAAAATATATAATTGTTAAAAAAATCGTCTCTATCACAGCTTGAACTGCCTTATTTTCATGTATTTAATATATCAACAGACTGACAATCAAAATGTTACACACACCCTCCCCAAGCATTACCATCAACACTACCATCACCATCATTACCGCCATCATCACTGTCACCACCACTGTCACCACCACAATCACAACCACCACTACTATTACCACCATCACCAATAATAATACCACAACCACTACTACCATTAATACCACAGTTACAACCGCTACAACCACTACCACAACTACCACGCAATCACCTGACGTTAAAAAATTCGACTACATGGCCAAGTTTTCTTGTTAAACGATACAGGAAGACTTTGAGAACGCTGAGACCACGTGACCTTGACTACGCTGTACAGATCTATCTAACACTGCGTAGCAAACACTGCTCACATAATTAAGTTTTACTTCAGATCAAGATGAAGACTAACTGCGGAAGTGCGTATATTTACATACTTAGCAAACAATAGTTAAAGAAAAGTTGTAAAAAAATAATATTCCACAGGGTAAGTGGTGTAAATTTTGTGTTCTGATGGGCGCGCCCAGGGGAGTACAGGTTATTCTTTTTCTTTTCCTCCGAACACTAAAGAGAATTGTACACACTGAGTCACAACAAGCTTACTATTGGAGACAAAAAGGTCGGGTATGTTGCATTAGCACTGTAAATACATTATCTACAAATAATTGTATATAGGTAATCACAATGAAATTGTAATATCTATACGTAAGCACGAATTTAACAAATTGTAGTGCATGGCTGCCACTCGAGCTCCCAAAATTATCGTACAAACAGTTCGATAAGAGAAAATGGTATCGTACATCGTGTCGAAGATGAATTTATCGTACATGTACGATAATTATCAAAAGTGTGGCAACGCTGCTAAGGAGGGAACCACACTATCACCACGCGGTGCAATCTCCTTGTACTTGTTACGTTTTCCCACCCCTCAACCTTCGCCAGCAACACGAGGCATGGTTCAAAACTATTACAACACTGTTATGAATAAATGAAATCACTGTGATGAACGAGAAATCAGCACAAACCTGTCGGGCCAAGAAGGGTGACTAGTGTACACTGTATTGGTAACTGATGTTATTTTTATTTTATAGTGGTGTAGTCACTCAGTGTTACCAGATTTTTTTGGAAAAAATTATAGAATTGCTACAAAATTATGCTAAAAGTAGCACAATTACGCTAGAATTTTCACAACTTAGGCAGAGATCACCGCATAATACTATAGCATTACCAGTTAATATAGGCTTAAGAACATAATATATCAGAAATATGAATCACAGTACAATATTAGATATAAAAAGAAATGTGACCACATTGGTGATAATCTGTACTTCCTGTATAACATAAATGGCATCTGCTCAAATAATTTTTTAAATGGTTGATTGTAAAATTAAATGTGGTTTAACAACATTAAAGGCTTATCTCCAGACCTTTCAGGTGGATGAACACACACAGTAGCACCCTGTGTTATTTCTGATGTATGTTTTTATCCAATGACACAGCAGGCTCAAAGATTAAACTCGCCTTTATTCCTTCACCACTCATTACTTTATCACAGAGAGAGGCATTTTAAGCCTATTGCGCTTTCTTCAGGTTCACAACAACTGCCTCTCTCCAATCCTCTCTCCTTTTCTAGCCAGCCACATTGCCGCCAATACATTGAGATAGAATGAAGCTATGCTACTCCTATGGTTAACTACATTATAATATTCCAGATTTAGTCCATATTAAAAAAAATTATGTCAGATTTTTGCTAAAAGTTGAATTATGCTTAAAAATATATGTCAAGCTGTAATATTGGGTGGAAAGCAGTCTACAGAGTGCCAGACCACACCGAGTTTGCCAAATGTGCGTCTTGAACATCTAACAGTCATACGCAAACATAAAATTATTTTATTGTATTTTTTTAGTTCATATTGGCGCATGAAAACCCCGAAAGTGTTAATTATTACCGAGACTGAAAAGGGCGCCGGAGGTGCATGTAACCAAACCAACATCGAACGGAATAAATTCAAAGCCATTATTAAGTTTGCATGTATTTCTACGACATTCCCTAAAAACACTATTGAATCATAATCAGTGAAAAAAATTAAAATAAAAAGTCGTGTGTTGAGCCTGACGCATCGACACCACCACCTCCCTCCACCCAACCCCCAGTACCCAGTTTACCAACTTTGGAAGCCCAATTCAATCGACGCCTCATGACGCAAGTGGGATAAATCCATTATTCTTATGACTCCAGACGTGAGGGAGGGGGGGAGGGAAAGTAACATTATATGATTACCCTGTAGGAAGTCTTTCTCTATCCATCTGTAAGAAAAAGTAATCCTGGTGCAAATAGAGCAAAGTGTGTCTAATGAAAGTCGATATTTTTTTTACTGGTTGCGATAGAACATTTTATTAATTTATATTTATATAGGGATATAAACTTTCGAAAAGAGAAATGTTTTGCTTTGATCTGCCTGTGGGATGAAATATTATTTTATAAGTGTGTTATTGTTGTGCTAGCGATCTCTCTCTCTCTCTCTCTCTCTCTCTCTCACATATACAAGCCCTGGGTCCTCCCTCTTCAGTTGCTTTTCTGCTCGTCTTGAATGTTGTTATGGTCGTGTATAGCTTTCTGTTATGGTCGTCTAATATAAGTTACTAGTAAGTGGTCACTAACACCGAGCTGTTCTTCTTCCCCTGAACAGACATGATCTACCGCGCCACCATGCCAGTAGATGGCTCTAAGATCGCGCTAGAGATTCTCGACTTGTCTTCCAACCTGGTGAGTAGATAACGAGATGGACTGAAGAGTAGACAGATAAACAGAACCGAATTTAACTAACAAAGAGATGTGTGTGTGTGTGTGTGTGTGTGTGTGTGTGAATGCTTTGTACACTTCACCATATTTAATTATACATCTCTGTAGCGGAATATATGACCCTGTGCCCCGCTACTACTACAGAAACACAACCAACTGGTACAGGACTTTCTGTAATCACTATGTATCTTACTTGACATCTCCACACTCACAAAGACAAGAATTACGTACTATTAAACCTGATTTCTTTCTCTCTCTAGTTTTCTTTCTCGGATAGACGACCTTTTTAAGGTATCATTCCCGCCAATTAAAACCTCTTCATTTCTTGCCCCCCCCCTCTCTCTCTCTCTCTCACTGTCGTTCATCACATGACCTTAGATCGAGTCTTCCCCTGGCAGGATGAGGTGGTGGTGCCGCGGGAGACAGTGGCGTGGGCAGAGGCGTGGCTGGTGGTGTACAGTATCACGTCCTGGGAGTCGTTCCGTGTGGGCGTGAGGGCGGTGGAGGCGGTGACGGCGGCGTGTGGAGCAGACCAACCCAACCCACCTGTACTTATCATGGCCAACAAGAAAGACCTGGAGCATATACGACAGGTGAGACGAGACATTGTAGGTGATAATTAAAGAGTTGACAGGTAAGGTGCTGTTACAGGGAGACCAAGAGATAGTAAACTATAAAGACTAGTGGATATAAAAGACTACAGGAAGTAACAGATACTACGACGTCACAAAATTGTATGCCTTAAAAACTAAAACAACCACATATAACTGCACCCGATAACCAGCATTAACTAAAGCACGGAAAAACAACAATTGTTTGAATGTAATTTACGAGTGAAGCAAGGGGGTGAGATGTTGCTTCCCAGAATCACAACGAGGGACCTGGGAAGTCACTGGCACCCAATCATTGGTTGCCAAAGTCTATATAAGACAAGGGAGCTTTGTCAAACAGCTCCTGGCCGATGATTGGCTAACGGCCACGGCTCTGCAGCCACTCACAACCTTTTACACTTGAACAAATCAGAAAATAGCTTGCGCATTTGTCTTTGAGTTACACTTACAAACGTTCGCGGGAATGTTCTACCTAAGTGAAGTCTGTGCTGGGCGTCTTGGGTGTTGCCGGGGATTAGAAAAAAAATTGGCGGAGGTTGAATAAACGTTGATAATTATACATTGGAAGATGTAGACAAGTTTTGCATTAATTAATTCCCTTAGCTAACACCACACTTGAGACGTTAGCGTGAGAAAAAAACACAGAAAAGGTGAATATGAGCTTTATATTCACAGTGTATATAACCACAAAATTAATCTAAACGTTATTAACAATTAGAACTATTTTATTCTAGATGGGGATAGTGACATATAACAGATATCACCCATCATATCTTTACGGCAATTGAGGAACATGGACTACGTACTATCGTGGACAAAAGTTCGCTCCTTCCCAAACCGAAGCAGTATCGACCCGCACCAGATAACAACCAGGGTAAGGCAGTTGGGAGACTCATTCCCGTGTCTCAGTTTCACTACAGGGAGCGAACTTTTGTCCACTAGGCTGAAACAAAAAAAATATATATACAAACGTACAATCGGAATGAGGACGAAAAGGGGAAGGAAGAGAGGACAAAGTTAAGAGTGAAAGAATTAGAAGAGACAGAAAGTACGAAGGCGAGGAAGTAAAATTGGAGAGAGAAGTATTTCACATAATAAAAGTATCCCCTGTATACAGTAAACTGCAAATAGGTTGAACAAAGCGCGTCCTTGGGTGTTTACACTTTGCAGGTGTTTACAGGCCCAAATCACCACCACACAGTGTGTTTGTGATGGACCTGGACACCTACACACACTCCAATGTTGAATGAAATTGCCATCAAAACCACAACCTCTTCTCTCGTACAGCACAAAAACGGAACCTTCAGAGGCTTCAAGGTTGCCTGCTCCCCCCCCCCGACTGAGTTAGATACTAGCCTATTCGTCGAGTGTCTTACCGTGACTATGAAACTTGTCTGTCTTAACTAGTATATCCCACTTGACTGTGAATATTCAAGAGGATAGATTTACTAATTGTTTTAATATCATGAAGAGGTAAACATACCCATAACAACAATATAAATTTGGCTCTCAACGAAACCTCCCGGTGATCCCAGACTGTGTGTGTGTGTGTGTGTTTAAAATGCCAGATTCTCACCTAAGTGTGTTTTTGGGTGTGTACTGTGTCCACGTTAGAAGATATCTCATCAAAACACAATCATACAGTGGACCAATATTTAACTATAGCTTTCTACATGATATTTACTTAGGTTTCTTCTGTGTTGAACGAAGGCAGGGTGATTTATTTATTTATTTTTTTATTCGAGAACCCTAAATAATTATCATACGCTAAAGACTATATAACTTAGCAACTTAATATTTTGCTTGAATGTTGACTAATGTTACACAAAGACGTGACATAATCCGGATTTATTAGGGATCAAGTGATTCACCCCGTGACCCGTCAGCGGCCTTTAACCTAACATAACCCCCAGGTAGCATTAGGGTGAGTTCATTGAAGAGTTCAGGGCTGGCAGGACTCGGTGTGCGAATATATAATCAGCTGTATTAATATGTCGGAGATTCCCTGATCCTCCTGGGAAGAACAAAGTAATATCCCCCCCACCCCCTCCTGGCCTCCTGCCAACCTCAACTAATTCTGACTCGTTAAGACCCTGATAACTGCCGGTTCCCGTCTCCCTCCTCACCACCTGTCGCCTCGTTCCTGTCTACCTTAAGTCGTGTTCCAGTGTATAATTCGTCCACTCTTCCTTGTGTTGGGTTCTCGACTAATATGACCAGGTAACGTTTACAAAGACTGGTTAATCTCAGATATCAGTGAAGCAAAACTTACAAGTAAAATAACAATAATATAAACTTTTCAATGCGTACAAGAAACAATAATGACAAAATAACTAAATGGGAAGTTGCTCAGTTCGTGAATTTAGCCATTGACAAAACACCATTAAACTTACAATTAAATTAATTACAACATACAGAATTTAACCTAACAGGAGCAGGAACACTTACAACATATGAGAAGATAGTTCACACAATGCAAATAACAATGTACTCACCACTATGGAGGAGGAGAGACCCACATCCATACCGCCCACAACCTGACTAACTGTTACCGGGTCACGGGTAGGTTAACCCAACACCAAACCTTGAATGAATGAAACGAAGCATTAAGACAGTCCAGTGTGACGACTCTTGGCAGTCCTTACCAACTTTTTACTTAGCCAATAGATGGCGACTGTTGTAACAATTAGTGTCCATAAGGAGTGGTGACCAAGTTGATACATAACTTGCATCGTGTCCGAAGGGTTGCTGGTTTGATCCCAGGGCAGTGCCTGTCAACCAAGCTGTAAATGGACACCTCACTTTACAGTTGAGGGAGTGAGAACTGTACACTACCTTTTGCACCAAAGGCATACAATAATATACTGCGTGCCCCGCAGCGTGGGCAGCACTTTCAATTAGTATCAAAGGCCAACACCAATCAGTGTTCAGCATCAGTTAGTTAGGTTAGGTGAGTTTTACGGTGTTTAAACATCATGTAAGGTGCCTAATTTTTATGTGATCCCACGTTGTAGTGCTGTAGTTATTGTCTTACACGCACTGATTGTCCATTTCCCTGCAGGTTCCAGAGTCAGAGGGGAGGAAGCTGGCAGAGCAGTACGGGTGTCGCTTTGTGGAGGTGTCTGCCGCCGAGATGGTATCACAGGTGAGTGTGCTAGTTATAATGCCTTCTTGTATACTGAACACTTAATTTCTGCGCTGTACTGTATCCCCATTACATAAATGCCCCTCAGGCCGATGAGAACCACTTTCACTCTTTTTTTTTTTTTGTACAGTATAACTTTTATATAAATGTCCGTCCGTTACGCTATTGCCATCTCCCTCCCTCATGTTATATACGTATATTTATCTCTCTATGGTGAACCCATTTCCCTTTTTATATTCCCTTGCTATCAGTTGGTCTTTCTATCATCTATGTGTCCACTTATGTATACTGTACAAAGAATGTTTTTTCTGCTAATCTATCGCATATATGATCTACAGTATATGTCTTAGTCTGTATGCTTTCTTGTGTCTCACCAGGTGAACGAGTCCATTGACGGATTACTACGTCAAGTGTCTCAACTCAAGGGTCAGACGTCACCGCGCTTACGCAAATTGAGCGTCTCTAAGATGTTCAACCAGCTAATGAATCTGAGCAGCGGAGGCGGTGGCCACCAGGACCACCGTCCCGTCATGCCACGGGTCTCTCTCAGGGACCGAACCAGGAAGAGAGGTCACATTCGCCAAAGCTGAGACCATCTTGAGGTCCAGAGATGGATCACTGCAACTGTGTTAGTGTAGTGTAATGTAGCCTACGGCTGCGGACTCTACACCCCAAGATTTTCTAGGGTAACAATTTTATATTTTGACTTGTGTCGAAATATGTCAGGTAGAGCCTGATGAAAGATTTTTAAACAGTTTACTCCAGACCTGAGACAAGTATTACCTGAGATGTAACTGTAAATGGGTTTCTCAATGAGTAAGTAAGCAGCGTCCCGTGATCCATAAAACAAATTTTGGATTGATCAAACCAAGGCTATGGGGTATGCCATCTGGTCACGACGTAAGCCATTCTGTTAGGCATTTCCTAGTCTTGAACGACAGGGGTCACTGGAGGCAGTGGTGGCTGTGTTGATCACTGTTACTATGTAGGGTCTGAGTGAGCGAGTCTCTACAGGTCTCCGGTGAGCCAATTGAAAAAAGGAAAATATTTTTTTTTATAGAAACACTTGTATCTTTGAAAAAGTACATGAAATGTTTGTCTGTTTCCCTGAAGATTTGTCTGGATGTTGCATGACGCTTGTTTCATCTCATAACTTTATGTCTACAGCCTCTAGCTCTTACTGGATATTCAGATATTTATGAATATTTTTTTTTGCTGGAGACAAATGAGTGAATACGTATAATGTCTGAAGAGGATTTGAATTTTATGGACAACCAGATGGAGAGAGTACCGTTCTTCACACCAACAAGGCTTAAATGAAACTGAATGATTTTCTGTAAGTGTCCCTGACTTGAAAACTTTACTGATTATTTCTTTTAACTGACCTATTCTCGCATTGGTGATGAACAGACGACAGAATGTGCCGTTACTTTTTTTTAAGGAAATGTTTCATGTTTCCAAGAACAGTACAGTGTTGTATGCATTTTATCGAATATCTTGGATACTGGAGATTTTTTGGAGTGGATGAATCTGAAAGTTACTTTTTAGAATAATTACGAGTTTATGGCTCGTTATCATGACTGATCTTACACATAATGACTTATGTTTACATATCCTCAGATGAGTACAGTATACAATGACATTCAAAGTGCAAATTGCATTTTTATTAGTTTATAAAGCCTTTTTTTATATGCTGTACAGTATTGTAGCTTAAAATGCATCTTTTTGCTAATTTAATATTATTTTGATTATATGTTGCAAAGTTTATGAAGTACAATACTGTATTAGCAAACGATTTGGGAATGCCTCTCACATCAGACTTGGTATTGTTTGTGTGTTGATGACAGAAGTTGCCAAAGTGATGTTGGCTGCTGCAATAAATCTGTTTTGGACTGATGGCCTTTAGTGTAGTAAGCTGGTCCACAGCATTAATGAAAGATCTAAGGCAGATAAAGACTTCCCCATAGCCAAATTTAAATACCTGTACATTATGAGCAAAACAGAAATCAAAGGGCGACTTTCCCTTTAAATATAAAAATAAAAACATGCTCAACATTTGTATCTGTGGTGGATTACTGTTACATCAATAAGCTGGATGTCATATGAACGGTGTTGAAGTCGAGGATCACTTTTGAACACTTATTACCTATAATAGAAGTGAATAATTACAATACAGCATATCCCTTTAGGTATGCAAAAAAAAATAAATAAATAAAAAATGCATAAGAACATCTTAAACACTCATGGATTTCTGGTTTATGGATATCACATAAGTGAAAATGATGATGACTTGAACCCACAGGTTCGAAAACAGAGAATCATGACATGGTAGAATGTGGTGGTCTCACATCTTAAAGCCCAGCTGGTTTACACTGTAGAGTACTTCTATTCAGATTCTTATAATTTTTATGACCTTGTAAACCACCATTTTACTAAAAAAAAATGGAACCCTGGAATAAGTGTAACTCGGTTCAAGATTTAATGAAGAACGGTAAATGAAATTGTTTTGGCTCTGGGAGCTGGTATCCTTGTCGAGAACCTTGGTATTGCTGATCCTGCAGGTTCATTTTCCCAAAGCAAAAAATACAACACTCTTGTGTCTTGATTTGTATTAAACATCAAAAATATAACTAGAAAGCTCATCAACTAGCAGTCTGAAGATAAATAACTCCGTAAGGCAGACAAATCTGACAGTAGTTCCCAGTACTGTATTACATGTACAGCACAGGAGACCTCCCAAGATGAAAGTTGTAAAACACAAGTAAAATCAGCCAGATAGTACTCATTTATTGCTTTCTTTTTCTTTTATATGAACCTACAGTTCTTATGGTATTGGAGCACCTCCTCTACAAAGTGGAGGATCAACTGAGAGTGATCTTGTTATATTAATTATTCTTCTTGGGGGATTTTCTTTTGAAAGACGTATTCTTTGCTAAAAAAAAAAAATATATACAAGTTCTTGGCCCATATGATTTTGAATAATATTGTTATGATCATTTTAAACGACTTGACTATTATTTGTTTTTATGTTTGGATCAACGCTGCATGGTGGCAAAAACAAATTCATAAAGATTTAGGTGAGAGAAATCCTGTACTGTATTTTATGTTATATAATATAGTACATGCAGCTTTTTGGAAACAACTGTGAGGTGTAAATAGTGAAAACTAACATCTGATGTTGAACCAAATATCAAGAATATTATCAGTCTTATTTTTGTCTTATTCTACAAAGAAAAGAAATAACCTTCAAGGCACTGAAGAGCCTCTAGGTTTCTACATTAGTTAAATCACTATGATTTACTGATGGTAGACATACACCAAGTACTGTACTGACAAGATTTTGTTCAATTGTTTACCGGTAAGCCATTGGAAGGTGTACATCCTCCCAACAATGGGTTTGGAGCCCCTTTGGTGTTGTACTGACGTGTTCGGATCCTTGACCTGAGGGTCTGAACTAAATTGTTAATACAATTTTTGTTTAGAGGATTTTTTTGACATATATTTAAAGTAATATTTTCCAATGTTCCAAATATATTATGGAGATGGACCTTTAGATATTATATGCATTAATTATATTATTGACACAACATAATGTAATATGTATATGAATAAACATTTTGATAAAACATATATCTTAACACCAGTATCAGGTCTTTAATTAAAGACAGACTTGAGTTGACGTGACTGTCTCAGTGTGTTTGTGATTGCTTTGTACGTTCCTATATACAGTACTGTATTTGATATGGTGGCTGAGTGGATACAACATTCATTCCCTGTTCTAAAGGTAGCTACTTCACCCCTAAGGTACACGAAGTTTACCCAGTTGTGAATGGATCCCTAATTTTATACTTGAGGAAGTGAAGGAACAAAAATGAACCACAAATTTTGTCATGTATTGAAGAAAAAAATATACACACAACTGACACAGATACATGAGTTCATAGCTCTTTTAGTCAAATGAGACCTAAAAAGACTTGTCTTACTGATAGGATGAGAGAAATGTTTTCCTCTGGCCCTCCCCCCCCATCAGCTCGGACTACTGTCTTCTCAGAGTGCCCTTGGTTCATGTGGGCCAAGCACTCATCACTAACACAACTGCTGACCAATTTTTAGTCACCTTAGTTCACCATAGAATCATCTCAAACACATATTTAACATAATTATTTTTAATCTCACTCTTAATCAAGAATTTACTAAAGAAAGGTACTGTACTAATGATACTACAAAGAGTTTACCACTCATTACCAAGTAAGTACAGTACTGTACAGGTATCTCTTACTAATACATTTCTAAATATTAACAGTCACCCAATTTTCAAAAAAAAAATAATAGTAATTTGTAAACATCAATTATTAGTTCCTGAAAGACATGAGTTGGTAATAAGTGTGAGAGATTTAAGGATTGGATGGATGTAGTGATTGTTCCACTGAAGGAAAAGGCACAAAGAATGAAGATAAGAACTACATTGTTGTCCTGTGAACAGTAGGGAGGTGGTGCAAGAGAGCAAACACCATTGTATTAAAAAAAGGACTTAAGGAAGAATGTATTATGTGACTCCATTTTTACATAAAAAATAATGGGTGAGAAATACTGGATAACAACATTAAGTGGTGTAAAAACGTCTATGACTGAAGTACTGTAACGGGGGAAACATTACAAAAGGTGGTGGAATGTATGGTGCAGGAAAGCCAATGGATAAAGAACGTGTGTACAGCAGTCTGGATTTCAAGTACTGTACAGTACACTAAATTTTGTCATTGACTGCTTCACATATGCACTGGTTTGATGGTTTAGAAAGGTTTAGGCCATCAATTGCTATTACTGGTGTACAATTGGAACTGCTTGTTAGAACTGTAAGCTGAGTATATTAGTAAATGCAGATAATAGTCACAACTATGCACTCTGGAAGAGGTCATATACCACTGGGAAGGATTTGGAGAACATGTTCAAAAACAGATAAAATAAAGTAAATACAAACATATATCACATTGTGAATCGTAGTACAGTACCTCAATAACATTCTTGACAAGTACTGTACTGACCATTAACTGGTGGAGTAATGTAAGCCTATAAACTTTTCCATAATTTAGAAACAGAATTTTCTATGCCCAGTAAATGCAATTATCCTTGTCTGAAATATTTTCTTCCAATTGCTATATCACGTGATGTGTGTACACAATTAAATCAAGGGCAAATGGACGGATATGTGTACAGACAAACAACCAGACCAATAAGCGTTTGTTGCATTCACAATAGAAACATGAAGAACCCAAGGTGGCTATGTTTAAGGAGATAAAGGTTGAGTGAATATGGCCAGAGGTACACAATTGAGACATTACAACAGTCTAAATATAGGAAATGACAAGGAATATGGAATAGAAACTTTTCAGTAGCCAAGTTGGTGGGATGAAAAATAACATCAGAGTGAGTTCTGACAGACAAGCAAGTTCTGAAAGTCAAACAAACAGCAAGTGCTTTAATGGACAAATGACAGAAAAACAAAATATTAAGTATGCAGCATGAAAAATGCTATAAGGAGTAGTGGGAACTGCTTTACTATATGCCAATAAGCATGGATCTGTAAAAATATTCATTGGACTGTGCAGGAGTGTATAACTTAAAAGTGAATGGTAGGAAGGATAAGGGAATGAGGAGGAAATGGAAGAATAGAGTAAAAGACACGGTAGAAGTGAGAGGCATAAGAATTCTGGAAGCAGCTTTGTGCATGAATGAAAGGTAACTTGACATTGAGTGATAGTATTTGAGGAAGGACATGCTGATGGATGATACTGTACTGGCTTATGTGAAGCAACTGGGTATAACACATAGACATTTGAGGCATTGTAGAAGGGGAGCACCATAGCAGAAAATCTTGATTAGCTGTACATTATTAATAATGAATGAGAACAAATGATGGGAGAATGTGCGCATATGCCTTTTGTTCAATACCAGCCACCCTTCATTAAGCAGGAAAGGCTAGAATATGTCAGATAAATGAGTCTAAATACATATGAAAAATAACCAAAGGTCAAGCATACTGGAAGTGATAAAACACTTTTGCAAAATGGCATCCAGGAATATTGTGAAGCAAATAAAGGAGCAAAGACTTCTCTCCTGTGATTTCTCTATGGGGTGCAAGGTGGTCACCCCTAAGAAATAATGGAATTTTTCACTGCAAGATCGTTACATCTGGTGCATTTTAAAGTCAAGGTAAGAGAGTGGTTAGGCCAAGCAAGGAAATAAGGCATGTCATTTGGCCCTGGTCCTGGCACTTAATAAAAGCCTCAGCAACCCCTTAGAAGGATTTCCAGAAATACCCAGGGATCATTGTGCTTTAAGTGAACAAACTACCAAGGAAGAATGCTTCTGGGATACAGGGAGATATAAAGAACCTTTTCTAACCATGGAAATCCCATCACAGGGAGTTTCTAGCTGCATGCAATTTACAAAACTTTGAGCAGCATGGAAGAAGGCATCCGAACTTGAGGTTATACTGCATCACCTATTAATTCAATCTTAAAAATTGATATAAAGATGTCACAAGTAAAGTTACCATTAAGTGTGTTTCACATGAATATTTGGTGTCTTTATCACTACTATAATCCAATAGCCAAATCATATCAGGCGAACAGGGTAAAGTACACGAAGGTTAGACATGTACCAATAAATCTGAAGGCAGCTTCTATCACTTATCACAACCAAAAATAACAATACTGTATACTTAAGTAAACACAATATAAGCCTGAGTTACATACTGACATATATTTGAAAGTCAAAGACTATTATCCATCTGGGATTAATTGAAATCCTGTAATATTTATAACAAGGTTCACATCCCTCAGGATACTGTATATGATAGTACTAAGACTACCCAGAGAACTAAACAAATCTTATCTTTTCAAGCTTCTAGTGGCAGCTATTACTGTAGTATAATGTACAGTAAAACTCCACCTACTTAAGCATGATAGCTTATTAGGATGTTTTCTAATTTCTTAATTAAAAGATATGAGCCTGGGATCATAATGCTAAAATCTTTGAAAATTAACTTGGTTTGTATTTTGATTTGGGTAACACTAATGTACCCTAAAATGTGAAAATAACCAATCACAGGAAATTATTCTCAGGACACAGGAACTGAAGTTTACAGAACGATGACAGACAACAACACCACTATATTTCAATATGCCCTCATTACATGCAGGCACAGACAAATTATTTCCAATTAATACCACACACATCAATGGTATAAGTGTTTTAATGTGTCAATGTGCATTTTGTCTTCCAAATTAATGTATTAAAATAAAAAGTTTAGTATTCTTAATAATTTAAATAAATAATTACAGAAACAAATTTGCTTATCTGTACATATCTACAAACTGTACTGTTCAGTATATCTATTACACATACAATTGTATACACACAAAAACAAACAAACAACAATATAAAGAAATACTTCTTCATACAGAGGCTGGTAGACCAGCCCAAGCTGTGGAATCAAGAACAGTACTGGGCTTCAAAATAGCCATTGACAAAATTATCAAGAACAATGGAAGGATCCTACACAGGCTCCTTCCCTCGGCATGGCCACCTCTAAGGGGTGGCCATTCAGTAAATAAGGTAAATATATACACCAGACTTCAATGCACTATAATTCGCTTTTTTTTTTTATTCTCCGAGGTGCTCCAGATCGCCCCACCATTCACGGGAAACACTTTAAAAAAAGTCTGGAAAATCTAGCATCAGTCCAGCTGGTTTGCGTGTACATACATGCAGTTGAATGCCTGTGTGTAGGCGTCACATGCCACAGTCTGAGTCCTGCCTTCATATGTATCATATCAGTGCACCGTGCCTCACTGCATAATCATTTCCATAAACTTTTAGTGATTTACTACTAACTTTTTGTGTTGTGATGGCTTCCTCCACTCCATCAATGTCTCATACCCCTACACCTTCCAAGAAGAAGATCCTGTCCTTGCAGGTAAAGTTGGAGAGGAGTACATTACTGCATCAGTAAGAGGTCAACAGAAAAACCCTCGTCAAAAAGTGTGGGATCAGGAAGGCACCCTTCTATGATTTTGTTCATGCCAAGAATAAACTCAGGGCCAAGGCATAGAGTATTGACACAGGCGGGTCCAAGACATAAGTATCTTGTGAGAGGAAGCAGCCATTTGTGGATCTAGTTCTAGATGATGCAGTGTACACATGATATACACAGCAATGCACCGAGAGTGTACCAGTACAAGGCATCAAGGTTAAAGACCCTGTAAAACGTCTTGCTGACACCTTAGCCACCAGAACTTTAATGTCAGCTCTGGATGGTTGTTCAGAATTTGGAACAGGCAATACACAGGTATTATATTGTGTTTCAGTAGGGTAAAGGGCTCTGATGGAGATCTGTTGGGCATCAAGTTATGAAAAAGCTACATTGTACTGTACTACTAATTACAACACCTAGGCAGGACCACCAGTTCTTGTTTTCAGTTCAGTACAGTACTTCAATATCAAAATTTCAACACTTGATTACTCTTTATGACAAAGTTTGTGGAAAACAGTTCTTTACAAATGACTGATCTTTTCAAAATATTATTTTCATTCCTTGTATAGAAAATTCTCGATAATTTGGCATGGATGAGGCTCTGGCCAAGCTGAAATAATGAATTGACTGAATTAGCCCAAATTTACAAATTTTCACACTCATTTTGGAAGTTCCATGGCAATTTAGCAGACATTGGCCAAATGCCAAAATTAACCCCAGAACTTCAGCACCATAACCTGTTGAATTAGAGCGAATTTCAAATCAATAAATACCAAATTAATGAGGATTCAGTGTATTTGTTAGTATGAAATAGTTCATTTGTCCTCCACCCTTTACAAGTTAACAAAGATAGTCAAACTATTTTTTGCAAAACACTAGAAGTCCAATAGATTCCATATATAAATATCAAGGATTGATAATGAAACACCATCTCACAGGCAAGGCCTGAATCAGGCAACTCAATTACAGCCAGATAAGGCTATAAGTTTCTGAAGACTCATGATATTTTTGACTGAATGTTTAAAAACTTAATTGACCTTCTTATCACAACCCTATCCCATTAATCAAAGAGGAGGGGAGGTAATATTTACTACTGAAGGTTGAAAGCTGGAAATCTTAGCCAGAGGAAATAGTAAGTACCAACCATTACTTGGTAAGTCAGCTTTGTCTTCTTTTGAGTACATGAAAGTTGTCATCAACCTTCACTTACCATTTTTAACCCTTTCAGTCCTGGAGGTTAAAATCATTGTCCTCAAAGGTTAAAATATTGTTATCATAGGGAAAAAGGGTTAAACCATTATCCTCAAGAAGTTAAAACATTATCCTCAAAGAGTTAAACATCATCCCCAAAGGGTCAAGTGGTGACCTTTGCTTCCCAGTACCCATTGTAACTAAAGAGGTAAGGTTGTAACTGGAAGAGAAACTTACATTTTAATTAGCTTTCAGTCCAAAATGTAGGGAAGTTGCAAACACTGGGAAGACACAATTCAAAATATCCAAGCTGCAAAATTCTTCTTCTTCTTCTTCTTCTTCTTCACTATGATTTTGAGACATTTTCTTTCTTAAGACATTCAGTACCTCGGTCAGTGATAACTAAAAATATCACAATTCATAACCTATCACAAAAACAAATATAACAAAACATATTCAAATGATAAAAGTGTTTACGTCCATGAACACATTTACAAGTACATACATTCTTGAGCATTAATAGGGTGCAACCTGCTGAGGTCTCTTTCATAATTAGTCTCGGTGAGGTCTACTAACTGACACCCTTGGGAGTACACAATCACCTTCTTTTGGAGGTTTTCCAATATTAAAGGAAGTAAGAAACTTTGCAATAAAGAGAAGGAGAATAAGGAAGAGTGTAGTTGCCATGGAGATAACATAATGGCTGAGTGAAGTTCCAATGTCCAGCCATGACCCTTCTGTCCTAATGAGGAAGAAGAAGTGAAGGGCCATGAAGTCTGACATCACCAGGAACATGTAGAATAGAGCACGTGTTGGTATCTGTAAGAAAAAGAGTCATTACTTCTCCATATTGTACTAAGGCAACACTACACATTAACAGATTTAGCAGCACCAAATATTGGCTTTACTGCATTTGTTTTTTATATATTCTCAACATCTCTTTTACTTGTCCACCACTGTGAATATTAAAGAAAGTCATACAGGACATGCTTGGCTCAACTATTCTCCTGAAATGTAAATACTGTAAGAACTAAGTCAATTGGAAGAGCTTCAGTAAACTTCAAAGTTTGTGTTTTGAGGCTGGAGTTTTTTCTTGTACTGTATATCCATTCTGAAGTTTTACAACATTCCAGTGTAGAAATAAAGATAAAATCATTATTGAACAGTTCATACAGAGGGTACTTGATTTGTAATTTTGTTTTTCTCTCAAATTGCAAACACAAGTAAGAAATGTACTCTTCAAAACATGAATATTATAGTTAACTGAGGTTCTTCCCTTTGGTTTACTTTGTTTTCAACTGCATTAATACTATCATTCTGTTCAATCTTGTCGAATTTCCTACTCAGCCGGAAAATAACTATGACATTGAGTACATCCCTTTTCCTGCCATTAACATTTGTGATACAGTACCTAGACAATGGGCCTGTTTAAAACGGATATAGCATACGGCTTGATAAGTCTTAAGAAAATAGAAACTGTTAATTAGATTATAGGCACAATGTTCTCCAGAGTGTACTGGCATCTAGTAAATTTTATTAAGGCTGAGTTCTGTACAAGCACATAAAACAATAAATTTAACTTACCTCAATGAGAGTGCAGATAGCGTGGAAGAAACAAGTGACGAGCAGAAATGGGATGATGATCTTGAAGAGTAACAAACTGCCCATGATGAACGGAGAAAACACAGTGATGAAGCAGTACACAAAGCTGGGATCAAAACTGTTCACACTAGCTATGTTCCCCGTGCCAAAGAATGCTAACACAATGAAGAATAACTGAGAGATACGAGTTAAGGCTATGTACATAACACATCAGAACTAGACAAAATAGGATATTAGTCATTTATATTAAAGACCCAAATGTGGTATTTGTGATGGCCTCCCGGTGTAAGTAACTCGGCACATCTTTTGAAATAATACCATATAAAGATGTTTGTATAATCATTGACCAGTCCCTCACTTCCACTTTACCTCACCATCATGTTAGACTATCTGTCTCCTCACTTTCTTCTCTGGCCAGACCCCAATTTATGAGTGGGTTACGTTAAAAAAAAATATTCCATAAATCATCTTTTGGGGGGGAGGGGGGGGGGTAAATAAATGCAAACATTTTTATAGACATTGCAAAAGCTGAAATATGCTCCTAAGAAAATATCCCCCAAACATCTTCAAATGCCACAAAATGCTACAAAACATATTTTAATTATTTTTTTTACGCAATGATTGTCAGTCGCTAATAACCATACTACACGTAATACAATACAGAATAGTAATCATTTTATAACTGTACTTAAAGAGACACCAATGAGATTTGAAACAAAGTGAACAGTATGAAATATTAAGCCAACATCTGTAATAATAAATTACAGTCCTCATCCCTCCCCCAAAATAGAATATGATTTCACACGCAGTCACTTCCTTCTTTATTACCCATGTTGAGCAAAGTTTGTACCATAATGCAAAAGAAAAATTCACCGAAAAAGGATACAAAGAAGTATGCACGTCGGACATCTGACCACTCCAAGACTCTCTCTCCACCCTCGCTGTTTTCCTTGCCCCACGTTGCAAACTTAAGCATTGCAATCTGTTGAAGGTAGACACAGTAAAACCACTTGTTAGGAGATTCTCATTATCATGGATTCCTTCCACTAACAGACAGTTTTACAATCAACTACAGTATTGTTGTACACTATAAAGAAACATCTGACTGAAATCCACGAAGAGATCTTTTCTATATTAAATTTTCTGTGGTTCAGCATGCATCTGAACATTTCCTGTCTAAAGGGAACCATTCAGGAATAAAGTCTTGCTCAGTAATTTTTTTTTCCAATATCAAAAAAATTATTCCATGCACCCACCACAAGCCTTAGTTTGAGGAGACACCCACATCTACTGGAGTATTTTGTTATCCTCTGAAGGAAGGCATCATGACATGAGTATATCAGCCCAATAGCATCCACCCTCATTATAAATTCCTCACAGCTCACCTAAGATCAAGTATTTTCTCAGGAAACTTTTAATTCAAGGAGATATACAGTATTATACATCAATACATCATGCACTACTGCGGCAATAGTCACAATTGGGATATAGGTGAAGTTAGCCCATGGTAACTTAGGCCCAGTGAACCTCTGCCTATTTTAGTGATTTCAGCCCAATCATAATATAGGTGAAGATCACCAACAATAATACATGGGTAGCCAGGAATTTTCTAACCTCATAAAATTTCATAATTGCAAAAATGTTAGAAATGGATATAATATACTAGTTTGATGCAGTAGGGAATATGTTACTGTGAAATACACTACAGTATATTAAGCTAGTACTGTACTAAAAACATGCTTAAAACAGTAATACAAAAGAAACAGTTGATTGGGAAGGTCACAAGGGTTAGACTATTGGTCAAGAGAGAGAAAAGATAACAATAAACTATACAGTACACATCACCTGACGACCATTTGTTTCTCCACGAGAGAGGTATTACTTCTTTACTACATTTGTTCACCGACATAATATAATCGTGGCTACAGAGATTGAACATATATGATGGTTATGTGCACAGTATTAATGGGGTTGTTGTTTTATTATTATTATTATTATTATTATTATTGTTATTATTATTATTATTATTATTATTATTATTATTATTATTATTATTATTATTATTATATATTACCATATTTTCATTGCCCCCCACCCCCCACCGAAACTTCCCATTAGCGGCAACTCAGCAATTTATTCACAATTGAAAGGTTTTACAAGTATTATTAAATTCTATTCACTTTTCCTGGCTGTCTATAATACTCTTAAGATGGACACTGATAATGCTTAAATATAAGGATGAAAAAAAATTAGAAACCAAGACCAAACTTCACATTAAACAATCAACAGTGGATGATCTCACCTGTACGTTATTACCAGCAAGGTAGAATTCTAACAGAAGCCACAAAAACATTGCAATAGTGATGGCAATGTAAAAGAACCCTTCGTGTCTGATGCAAAGTAGCAGAAAAGGACACAGGAGTGATGCCGTGACTGAGAGAAGTCGACCCATTACATTTCGTGATCCAAACAGCGGTAATATAAAGGAAAGCACTGAAAAGAAACAGTAAATAGCAATGATGAGTAACAGTCTGCATATCTACCTAAGTGATTACAGCACCAGTTCCACATGCAATAATCTTAACTGAGCACTAAAGACAAAAGTTCAATACAGTACCGTGAACAATACTTTGAAATGAGCACTAAAGACAAAAGTTCAATACAGTACCGTGAACACTAATGTAAAACAATCCAGAAATTGTTAACCTTCGCACATCTTATAATTAAACCCGAGTACTATATTTAATTAGCATTACCATAACATCTGTTCCTACCTAGTAAGCCCCATGCTGCTAGTTGGTTGATGTACGGTAAACCTTCCTTTTGCCTAATGCTAAAGGCTGTAGTGTGGACCAAGTACACAGAGGCTATGACCATCGCACCTTGGATGTACACTACAGGAGGGATGTGTCGAGGAAGACCGCCCTCCCCGCCACACCTGAAGGAGGCAGCTCATGTTATGTTTTACTTGAAGGAGCTTTATACACACAGAAAAGTTTTATCATCACTAGTATAACACGACAGTACAGTACTATCATTACTAGCCATTATAGAGGTAAAGTATATCAGAGTACCACATGAATTAGTCATTCCATGTCGTTATTCAAGATGCCAAACAATGGGCAAATGAATTAAACTATCATTCTTAATATGGATGATTGACAAATGAAACCCTATTTCATGGTCTACAGGACCTGATAAGTAACCTGGGCAGATCCCACCACTTTACACCAGTAGGCAGAGCTCACCAAATAACCCAGAGGAAAACAAGTCTTCTCACTCCATAAATCCAACTTTTTGCTGGATCTACTGTGGTCTGTAGTCGAGCTTAAAGCAATAACACACCTCGGATAAATCTCATTGATTACGATACTGCCACTGCACAAAGCTCATTGTTCGACGTGCCATTGTTCGTCGTTACATTAATTTGTCCTTTGAAATAAGTAAATTGACAATTAAATAATATTTAAAATATGTGCACAGTTTGTCCAGCTGTACAATAACTGTATGATAGTTCAATACAGTAGTGTATATGGTACAGTATTTCTGCCAAACGTATGATGGTTCGTTGTGGCAGTATCCCAGTTGACTGGTCAGTAAATTTTATTGACAATTAGCAATCTACTCAAATTAATTACTGTACTGTACAAGTTGGATTTATGGAGTAAGGAGACAGTTATGGTATGCTTCTGGTTAACAGTATAAATATTATCCACAGGGTCAGTGTATCCTGCGATGTTGCACAGACTCTGCCTACTGGCACCTACTGGTTGGAACTCACCAGGTCATTCAATCATACCATTGGCCATGAAAAAGTACTTTCTAACTCAATCCTCCATTTAGTGCAGTGGGTAAAAGACATATATCTTGCAACATTAACTCGCCAAAATACCCCTTGAGAGAGCCTGTTATATCCAAGGTGCCCTCTCCATTCTGAGGCATGGACACTAATTCTGTCAGATCATTCTTAATTGCTGAATAAAAAGCCACTCACCGAGTAAACTGGGATTTGTGAAGTAAGTTCCAAACACAATCCAACTTGATGCTGAAAAGCAAGCGTGATTCAGCAGATAAAACAGGATGAACCCTGGAACTAGATCACCTGACACAAACACCTCAGCCATAAGCCTGAGTCTCAAACTCCACATCTCACTTTTCATTTCAAGAGCAAAAGTTGCCCTTTTGGAACAACTCTTCAACAAGACAAATGTCTAAAAATCACACTCTATGCCATGTACATTTTGATTCACTAGCTTCTCGCTGCATAACCGAACTGGATTTGGAACTGGTTTTGTAGTCCCCCGTGCCACTTGAGAGAGTACCTGATTATGTAACAACTCACACCAATTCAACATGACAGTCTCTCTGCCTACAGGCATAGAGAGCTCCCTGGACAAAGCAGCTCCATCAAGGGTGTTCTGGTAGTAGTGCTGATCATCAAATGTCAAAAGGCCCATTGGACATCAAAATTAATACTGTACTGTACATAACTACATTAATTTTACCTGTTAGAAAAATAGTTATTACCTCAGGAATACTAAGGATTTTTTATGAAATACATATAATGAATGTTTTGTGATTAAATTCATAGGATATTCAGATTATATACCAATTAGCACACTATCATCAATCATGAACACCTTTAAATTTCTTCAACCTACCATTCACAAAACAATTAAGAATACTGTACAGTAATGCCTAATCATTCAGAAAAAGTAATAAATCTGTTAATCATTATACTTATATATTATATACCCGGTATATATATATATATATATATATATATATATATATATATATATATATATATATATATATATATATATATATATATATATATATATATATATATATATATATATATATATATATATATATTCAGACTATACACACACACAAAGGTATGGGACTATTTATCCAGCATGCTTGGGACCTGGGGATTAACAGTACCAGATAGGGTGCTTTGAGGAATTAGGGGTGCCAGGCCTAGAATGTACCAAATGTAGAGCAAACCCTCTGTAACTGGTTGTGAAGCCTCTGTTCAGATCACTAGTCACTTCTAAAAGTAGCTTTAACTGTATACTATAACATTAAAACTTAAAATTGTAGGTTTATAAACAGTGATAATGAATGCATATACTGTATAAATAGCATAAATTAAAGCACGAAAAGAGCAAATTTGATACATTAGGTACAAGATATTGTTCAAACTGTCACAGTCTCCACTGACACTCGCCTTAGCAAAGCAGCAGCATCCCTAGTAAGGATGCTTTACACTGCCGACCCTCAGACCCTCAGACCTTCACACGCTAACCACATGGTTTAACAGTGGAAACCCCTATAATACATTTAAAACTTTAACACTTATAATAAGTATTTAGTTTATATCTTTTGGCACTTTCTGTATATAATATTGGGTAATCATGTACAAAGGTAAAAAAAAAAATAAGAAAATAATATGAATGTACAGTCTCGTTCAAAATTCTTCGAACTCTGCTGGAGACAGCTGGCAACTCAAGGCCATTTGTTTACTTTAGTAAGTATGGGTAGTAAAATTATGAATGAATGTAAAATTTGATCGGTGATTGGTTACTTAGTTCCCCATTGCTTAATTAATGGTTGGGCTTTGTTGTTTCGTATTATATTATACTACGTATTATAGTAAACAAATGGCCTTGAGTTGCCAGCTGTCTCCAGCAATGTTTGAAGAATCTTGAACAAGACTGTACCTGAAATTATGAGTTGAAAAATAACCATGACAAAACATACAGCTCACAAGTGGGGAATGGTTGGAAAATTCTTGCTCGGCCAGAGAATTACTGGCGCTCATTTTAAAAACAATACAGTGGTCCCTCGGTTAACGAACACAACCCATTCCAGCAGGTTGTTCGTTAACCGAAAAATTCGTTAACCGAAACCATTGTTTCAATGGGTTTTGGGTAATTGGTTCCAGCTCACCGAAAATTGCCTAAATTCAACAAAAATGGTAGAAAAGTTCACTTACTTTGAGGTGTGTATGTAGAAGGCTCCTGGATGATGATGATGGGCATTAGAATGGGGGTGGAGGAGAAGGAAGAAGAGAAGGCATTGGGGTGGAAGAGAAGTCACCCCATGGCACCATTTCACCCATAAAATTTTAGTTCTCTTGGTGTATTTCAAGATTATTTTTTTAAATCAACACTGCACTGCATTATATATTGTCAATATGTAAAATATATTTCAAAATGACCAATAATTTGCTTGGAAACACAGAAAAAAAGCGTTTAGTTGAAGAGAGTCTCAAGCAAGATGTTACCTCCAGTGAAAACAGAGAGAGACTAACGCCTGTTTGCTGTGTTAAGAGGCTGGATGCCGCACATTAAACTAGTCACTTTACCTTCAATTATGTTCAATAATTGTTAAAATGACTAAAAAATTGAATATTAAACTTTTAAAATTATTAAATAGTATAAACTTCATGATATTTACTAAAATAGTAAGGAATTTAAGCCCTAGAACCGATTAATGTATTGGCGGACTGATACTAAAGCTGGTTGCCCGGCCAGTGCAAGTGAAAACATGTTGAGGTCGGTTCGTAAGAAATTTGTTAACCGAATTTTTGTTCGTTAACCGAATTTAAGAATCTTATGGGAGGTAGTTCGTTAACCGAAATTTCGTTAACCGAGGCGTTCGTTAACCGAGGGACCACTGTACAGTACTGTAATTCGTTCCAGAACATAACCAGGTTCTGGAGAGTTCCGGATACCAAGACGCCAGATAAACGATCCCATACCTGTATATATTTTTAAATGTAATGTGCTGTAATATATTGTAATAATTTTAGCTGCAGGAATGTGCTCAAATATGAAATGCAAAATAAAGTCAAAGAGAAATATACCACATGGTGAATTACTGTACATCTTGGGAGACAAAATTAAATATAATTTTAACATGTATGACTTGGCTGGACTCTCACAATTATCGATCAGGGAAATGCATGTACAACATTCCTCAAGAGCCATTGGAATAAACTAAGAGTGATACCTCAAATTTCAAAAGTCGATATTGTAGGCTGACAACTTGGTGTTCATAGCAGATAGTATTATAGAAATGGAAGGATGCAAAGGAATCAATTGGTACGAGAGTGAACATGGCAAAAACAAAAGCAATGATTAGTGACAAAGATGAAGGACCTGTCACAAAAATTTAAAAATGGCCATATGCTGTCTGTTAGAATGGTGTTGGCAGTAGCTCAATAATGTTCAGCGAGTGAGGAAGATGGGTACAGAAGAGGTGGAATGGTGCAAATGGCAGGCAGAAAGATGTTCCTGGTTTTAATTGTGCTGCATATGCAGGTAATGAGGTGGCCTTAACAAGGCTGGAAAAGTTTAACATTGGGGACATATCCCTGGAATGTGTTGATGAGTTTTACCACTTGGCAGAATTTTGGGGAGCTGATGCCTTTATCGACAGCAAGATGACCTTCTCCATGTGAAAGAAAAGATATATACAACTGGCAAGAGAATTGTAATGTTACAGTACAGCTTAGGAACCACGACCGTGAATGACTTAAAAGAATCAGCAAGAGAAAATATCAAAATTTTATGCTGACAGCAAGTCACAAGAATCCATGACTCAAAAAGAAAAAATCTCAGAGAACCTAGGAATGTGTGCCAGCCTGGATAACGTGCTATATGAAAGGCTCAGGAAATGAAGGATTGAATGAATTGCGATTTCTGGACCAATACTTTGTTAATAAAACTAAGGAGTTTCATGAGCAACTGAAAATTCCACAAGACTGCAATTCCACTGTGGGGTGGCTTCAAGAGTTTGAGAAGTGGCAAGAACTTTCAGTGCCTTAAAAGGCAGTTGAGTACAAATATCAGCAGACAAAGAGGTGCAAAATGTTCACATGCCAGCCACCATTGCTGCCAGTGCCACCAGCCAGCCAGTTATCTCAGCTGAATGCTCCACTTTCTTGTTTTTAAAATCACCATAATGATCATTTCTCTTTTATATCTTAATAAAACTTCAAATAATTCCTAGTGCTTATACCATGCAGGGGTAAAAAAAATAAATGCAGTAAAATACAATACTTTCCTTATTGCAGTATAAGTGTGTTTGTGGGTTATTTATAAATACTGTACCATTCTAATATTAGCCAAGATATTCAACATGCAGCAATCAATACAGCATCAATAGCAAAGAGCTTATACTCTGTGTGTATGTGAGTGAAGTGTGTGTGCATGTGAGGTGTGTATGTGTGTGTTAATTTTGAAGTACAGATAGTCCCCCAAGTTATGAATGCCCGACTTAAAAACGCCAGCACTTACAAATGGGATCTCAATATATTCATCACAAAAATCTGTAACTAAAATCCCATTTTTTATTACTGTACTTTCATTATTCTATATTGTTTAACATCACTCTATTTACAGTTTTACATTTTTTGTTATGAATGGGTTATTATTGCTGTTTTGTATAGGCAGACTTGTGTTTTAACCTAACCTAAACTATGGAATTAACACTGATCCAACTTACAAACAGGGTCCAGGAACGTAACACATTCATAACTCGGGGACTGTCCTAAGACATCTCTTCCTTAGGCCTATATGGATAACTAAATTTAGCAGATGTCTATAATATCTACTTAATGCTCAGTTTGGAAACCCATTCCAATGGATAACTGAACATTTTTAATGAACTGAAAAGATATAGAAAAAGAGCTAATTGTTTCCATTTGATATCAGTCAACAGCTACAAGCAATTTCATAATGTGACTGAATACAAAATTAACAGTAAGAAGACAAAAGCTGAGACCATCATCTTCAGTGTGTCCATAATACAATGAACTGTTTAAGCAAAACCAAACTGGATATAAAGTATTTTAAAGATAAATCTTGACAAGCAAGGTGCCAGGTATACCAATGTCAAAGATCAAGGAATAGGCACATTTTGCTGTCTCCCCACTACACAGCTCTCCAAGTTAGGTAAGCCATGAGAGGGAAAATATTAAGACAATGAAGTCAAAATTAGATAAGATAAAACTCAAATTGATCGTATAAAAACATTAAGCTGTACAGCGTGCAGTACTCATTGTCCTGACATGTTTTTGGTCATTCCAAATACAAGTGTTGCCAACAACTTTAGTTCAAGGTGTAAGTGCCTTCCATATGCTCTAATCAGTGCAATAAGAGAGTGTTCTTTTAAATGCCACACTGCATGGCACCTATTTGGATACTTGCAGTAATGTAAGACTACCTTTTCTTTTTTGTCCTATGTTTTATTTTTGAGTGTCCCATGTCAACACTTTGTGATGTTGGAAAAAAACATATACATTATAAAGTACTCAGTCTTCTATAAGTTGTTTTATATGACTATACAAGAACTAAAATTAAACACGTGTGATAGTATTTCTTTGTATGGTATTAAGTAATCCTATTCCATTATTACACTTTTCAACAAACAAATATACTTTATTATCAAAAAGGACTTTCTTTCATTGTAAGAACAAATACTATACTATACAGAACTATCTTTCTAACAATCACAAAAGCAGTTTGGAAAAAAACAGTAGACAATACTCACCAGTATATACCAATTCCTCCAAGGGAAAATGCAACTAAACCAGCTATTTCCCTGAAATATAATTTCAATACATTAGAGTTTACACAAAGTGAGTGTGTATACAGTTCATATGAAGTTTTTCACTGCTACATCTCTCTGTACAGTTATTAACAACCACAGCTTACTCCTACAGTTCCTAACTAATACATAACCTTCTCCTGTACCTCTTAACAGTTATCGCCAACTACATTGGTTCCTCTATTTGCAAGGGTGCTGCACTCCTAGAAAAATATGGACAAAGCAAAAACCAGACAAAACAAGACCAGTTTTACATTACCCCCACCCTCCCTCCCTCTAAACCACACCAGATATTTTCACTCCTGTTTCACAAATGTCTCCAGTTTTCAGGTCATCTTCAAGCCAGCCACGAAAATACAGTGGAGTCTGCATTTACACGGTCAATTGAACCTGTGGAGGCCCGCGTAAAACGAGAAACGCGTAAATCAATTAACATAACATATGGGATTAATTGAAATAGAGACTGGGCCGACCCCCAAACTCCACTTTTTCTGACACAATACGTACCTTGCAGTCAAATAACATCTTAATTTTATGATGGTATGCACACACAATAATTAAAAGAAATATCAATAATATTAGGTTTTTTAACACTTACGTGAGTAGAAAAGATGGCTGGGCACACGGGGATGGGAGGTTGGTTCCGAGGCAGAGGGCAGATTATTGGCCCTCACCTGTATCACTTGTATCAATTGTATCACTATCCACCACAGAGGCTTGCAGGGCCTCTTTGTCAAACCCCTCAAAGTCCATATCCTCACTATCACTGACTTGGGGAGGCTGTGGGGGGTGGAGGGTGAAGAACTCGGTAATGTTTTGATGACTGGGCGACCTTGTGCGCACCCTGCCCGCGCCGCTTCCCGCGTAAATGACCAAATTTACCAAGTAATTAAAGCATTTCATTCTAGCAAGGCACCACGTAAATGACCAAGCGCGTAAACAAAAGCCACGTAAATGCAGACTCTACTGTACTGTGCTGTCCCCCAACGAAATTGCAGAAATGCACACATTCTCAATCAACAAATATGCTATCCACTCAGTCTTTATTTTATTAGCAAATGTACAGTATCGTTCAAGATTATTCGAACACTGCTGGAGACAGCTGGCAACTCAAGGCTATTTGTTTACTATAGTACGTAGTATAATATAATACAAAATAACAAAGCCCAACCATTAATTAAGCAACGGGGAACTAAGTAACCAATCACAGATCACTTTTACATTCATTTATAGTTTTTACTATGTACTATAGTAAACAAACGGCCTCGAGTTGCCAGCTGTCTCCAGCAGTGTTTGAAGAATCTTGAACGAGACAGTACATATTATGTATAAAACATACACACACAATATAAAATCACATACAATACAGTACCAACAAATTTCAACACACTCCCTAATGCACAGAGCAATGAATTAGTATTAAACTTACACCCAGGGATAATATGGCTCCTTGCCAACAACAGGCATATAGGTAAAGGAGGCAAGTAATATGCATGCTCCAATCCATACAAGCCTCATGGATCTCTCCACTGCCCCCTGCATAGAGTACATAATGACTGGCCACAGCCCGATACACAACAGTCCCACGGAGAGCATTGGTCGGATGAAGAAGGCCATCACCTGTAATAGCAATGGAGTCAATAAGATAAGTTTTATTATAATATTACTTACTTATTTACAGGAAGAACAGTACCCTTAACAACTACCTGTATGTATGTACAGTACTACAGTATTGCCACAACCTAAATTACTGTAAGGACAAAATTTTAAAACCTAAAACTGTTTATTACACAGAATAAATATGTATCTAGAACCTCTACAGATGGTAAAATATCATTATATAATTACAGTAACGCTTCAATAGTTTGGATTTCAATATTTCAGAATCCAGACAAACATGGATTGTTATTAGACCTGTTTAAGTTCATCGTATGCTGTAATGTTGGAGATTTTGTAATTACTGCATAGTGAAAATACAATAATGTACGGTACTCCAATATCCCGAAAAATTGCTTTGTTCAGAACTTCTAAATTATCAAGGTTGTACTGAAACAATAATTCATGAGAAGTACAGTCTGACCTCTATATAACGGACTACAGTATAAGGGAGAGTGTATCCGTTATATCAAGGTCCATTAGACGTGAAACCTCCATATAACTGACTACAGGTATACCCATTAAATTGATATCCGTTAAAAGGAGGTTTCAATTAAAACAGACACAAACTAACAAAATTTTTTACTTTCCTAAAAAAACAAACACATTATCATGCTTTTATTTATATACCTGTACATCATATAAGATTTTTCCACCTACCAAAATCTCAATCCCAAGGAAAATGAAAAGAATGCGTATGGCCACTTCCCAAACCATGTTGAAAGACGATACGAGGAGCCAGGCAACTCTCAAGGGGGCGCAGCTCTGATGAACGAGGGCCCATAAGCCGACTGGTGTCATTAAGTACAAGTAATGCTGCCACGGATGCTGCTGCCCTGTACGGTATAGTTATGCTCTAATTACAAACGGAGAACTGAAAGAGTATATACTGTACAGAGTTTGTTGCACAGAGTAATGCAAATATCTAACGTGATGAGTGAGCAAGATTTCCAAGATGCAATACATTCTCTTGAAATAACTTTGAAGTGAGTGAAATAGTTACCAGGTGAGGGGGAAGGAACCAGAGTGTGAAGCTGTAGAATATATTTACTGGAGAAACCTTTGTTATGAAATGAAAGGTGGGAGGAGGAGATCCATGAGTGAAATAGAGAAATGAAACAGGCAGTGCAGAGGAAGATTGAGAGACACAAAAATTTCATAAAAAAATGTACCAATAGAAGAATCAGATAAGGAGGAAACTGGAACAGAGAAAGGAAAATAAAAATGGGTGAAAGATGGTGTAAGGTTCCAGGCGAGGAGAGGAAGTCGAACCATTATCTTATAGGAAACAAAATTATTACATAAAAACTAATACAAAACTACTGGTAAGGAAAGGGGAATGGACTAACAATAGCAAAACAAAAGATATAGAGGAGGAAAGAGCAGTACAGTATATAACACAAATAAGAGAAACACTGTAGCTAGAAGGAATATTTAGAAGATTTAATGATACTTAATAATGAAAAATTAGAGATAGAAGCACTTCTTCATACCGAAAGACGGAAATAGGATCAGGCAAATTAAAATTAATATAACAAACCGAAATGAAAGAAGGAAATGAAAACAGTAGTTCGTGGGTTAAAATCTGGAAAAGCTTGTTGGAAGATACACTGGAAAAATGGGAAACTATAGGCACCATTTACAGATCTTGAAAAGGCATCTGATTGGTTGAATTAGGAGGTATTGTGGGAGTAAGAGGAAGGCTGCGGTGAAAGCATTCTAACTGAGTAGTAAAGGCCTGTGTGAGGTTGCTGAGGTGGCGGTGGAGTAAGGTCCAACAGCTGTTTAACATATCTATGGATGGAATGGTAAGGGATAAGGTGCAAAACTGGAGCTGGAAGCTAGGATACAATGCTTGGGAAAGATGCAGGAGGAAAGGATAATAAATAACAGGTATAAATGGAGTAGAGGGAAGGGAGACTTCCTATATTGATGTAGAGAATGTAATGAATGCAGTAACGTATTTATTTAATTTAAAATCTTGATGAAAATAAGGGATTAATATTAAACCAGAAGTCAATTTTCTTTTTAGTAGTTTACATCAAAGGTATTTTGAAAACTCAGTACAAAATCACAAAATCTTAGATATTACATCAGGCTTCCAATTGTTTAGAATGTCAGTTACCATTGGTGTCCTCACTCCTGTATATAATTAATCTTCATCAGTTTCCACTTTAATTCATTCCTTATTTATATACCCCAAAGGAGACATATATCTATTCCCCACAATATGAGTCCATAAGAAGATTTGATGTTACTCACCTATAAGCTTGGTGAGGTTAGTTATACCCCAAACTATCAGCACTAGAGCCATCAACACAGATGAGCGCCACACCCTCCGGCCCTCTATGGTGCCCCCGGCCATCCTCAGGACAGCACTGTGATCCTTTTATTTCAGTAAAGATGAAGGATAAAAGCATCTGTATGAGTTATCTTAATATAGAATGAAAGAGAAGAAAAATACAGCATAAATACATGCATGACGATATATACAGTATATTAAATAAGAGAGATCTACATATAGAAAATAAACAGAGAAGATTCATTATTTCTTTCCTGGTTTAAAAATGACTAAAAAGTAAGGGCTCCCAAGATTATGAAAAACTTATTAAAATAAATAAAATTCCAATAAGCATTAATATATTTACCACTAAAACTAGGCTTGATTGGATATTGAAAAGAAAGAAATCTGTCAGAGAAAAACATAAGAAAAACTACATACAGTACTATGCATACAAACATACACAGCTCATTTGACATACAAAAGTATAATAAAACGTACAGTACTCCCTCAACACAATGACTGATCACACATCACTGTATTTCATGAATTAACCTAAACAATTTTATGACGATTGTAAAAAAAAAAAAAAGTTATCCAGCCAATCTAACATTTAATTCCTCTTTACCAGAATTAATATGCACCTATTTTTCTATTTCCCTTATGTCAACAGTCTCCACAGTACAGAAGCATAATAATGTAATGTACTGTACACAAAGTGGGGCACGTCATCCTCCCAGAAAGACTTACACTGAGAACATTAGAAAAGCTCTGTAACTGTATAGATTTCAGAACACACAAACACACACCAAAAAAATAAATACAAAATCTATTGCTTTCAAAATGTATTCCTCACACCATTTTAAAAACATTAATTTAAAACAACAGCACACACCCTCAACAGATGGCAGGTAATGAGAAATATCCAGCCTAGAAATCCCAGAGCAATGTGGACAGACAATGTCAAACGGTCATAGTGATGGTAGTAGTCCATGCCATGTTGTGTCAAGGAGATCAGACGAAGACTTTCACTGTTCTGTAAAGAGACTACAGAGGTATAAATAAAATTTAAAAAATCCCTGCAAACCACTTTTATAAACAATAATAAATTTTACAAAAAAGTCAGTTGTGAACATAATTAAAACAATAAAAAAGACAAAGATATCTGGGCTGCATGGGGAAACCAGTCTTTGGTCAATAATGCAATTAAAACAACACAGTGTTGGCAGCGAGCAGTATATGATTGACAGGGGCTCAACTGGGAGCCGAGGGACGCCTGAACCCTAAGTCTGTTTTATGGTGTACATACATTGGATAGCAGAACATACAGTACATGCAATGGTACAACAGCATAGACTCATAGGCCTCAGCTTTAGCAACAGGCTCTTCTTCACTACACCCGATCTATTGGCGCTGCAGATGAGCCGAGAGAGAACCTATCACTAGTTTTGTAGTTTTATTAAACTTCTAGAATATAACCCAACCATACAAGTGGATGGTTCCTGGTAAACATCTACAAGCTAAACAAGGCTGTAAGTGATACTCAGTAAACTGCATCAGTTATATGAATACAGTTATTATAATAAATCTGGATTCATGTCTCATTACATTATCTTTGGATACTGTAAAGAACAGGGTACAGTATTGGCTGATTATATCTATACATGGGACAGATGTGAGATAAGTAACATTCATCATCATCAATGTTTTATGGTCATTTACCATGTTTGCGTGGGTTAGCCATGATTACCCGATGGAAGCCATTGGGTAAAACCAGAATAAGATGTCTCCCCCTCCTGCTCACCACCACAATCTCAGGGCACCAGCCCAGAAAATGCAGCAGACCATGGGATGGGTACAACTCTGGTGACCCAGTTGTAATTAAGCATGTTAAAGCAAAGTTTTATGTCTGATCCGCTTCCTAACACCAACCTACAGGGTGGAAACAGTTAGCAAGGCAACCAGCCTATCCTGGCAGGTCAAAAGCACAGGTTCTCAAGTGTGGGGGGGACCCAATCCAATTTTTTTAATCAATATTATTTTTTGTATTGGCTTTCCCCCAATGAGTCTGCAAATCTGTAACTTCCACAGTGATTACAAAATTTCATATATCAATTCACTAAATGGAGTCATCTGGCTACACATGAAATATCTCCCAATAAATTATAAACACAGACAAACTGGAATATATATTACAAGAGATAAAACATCTTACGTGATCACTAAGTTCATGTTACCTACCGCTTCCTCGTAGTCGGCATTTTTCAAGTGGTTACGAATAGCTCCCAGGGATTCAAGTTCTCTATCTGGTGTGAGGCTCAAGTATGGCCAGTAGAAGATGGGTAACGTTTCTTCTTCCTTTTGGGCTCTTTTTTGTTGGTACTGAGCAAGCATCTGGCGAGTGTTGGCAAACAGAGCCTCTGCTTTGTATTCATCCGATGTTCCTAGATACTCAACATGTAGTACACCCTGTAAAATACACTAGTATATAAATCAAACTGAAACCATTTACCACTATTGGGTGATATGGATCAAGGGGATATATATAGGAGAGTGATGTATGATAAATTTATAAGGCAATAGGGAAAGAACAGAAAGATCAAGTAGAAATATTACACACACACACACACACACACGTATAGAAAGTGAGTTTGCCGTGAATCCAAAATTAAGATGTTGGTCCATTCATGCTAACATTATCATGAAAGAAGCAACTCGACTGTACTGTATATAACCCACAGCCATTCTGCAAGCATTACTGTACTTAATGTGACATCTCTCAACCTCACTAACTCACCTATGTGGCCTATCCCTCTTTTTCTTGGGTGTCATCTCTCTACTGCCTTCAACTGTTAAAAAATCTCTCTGACCAATCTCTCATCTAAACAGCCACATCACCTGACTGCACCACTCTTACTCACTCAATTCTCCTGTACTTTTTGACTCTACATTTCCTTGTATCTAATTAGTTTCCCCTTCAATATACCAAACACCCATGAAAGAAACACAAAGAGAAACGAGTGTTAAATCTGAATGGAGACAAAGAGGGGTGCTTCAGGCATCCGGGAGTGAGTGGATAAGTCAGCTGAAGAAAAGGAATAATTAGTGTAACTGTATTGAGCAATGTATGGAAAAGAAAGATTTGTATCAAAGGAGACAGAAATGGGGATGTATAAAGGAACATTCGAGCCAAAAAATACTATATAGATATGTAACGATTCTAGTTGTGAGAATAAGCATACTGGAATTTTTTTTTCAATCATGACAGGCCCTACGTGTGTCAGTCATAATCTAGAGGATGGTAATGAATATTGTGGACCTATTAATAAGTTAAATTCTCTAATAGGTATGATGAGTGGCCAAAGTGCTTGGGTAACATCAAAAACATACTATGCCACTTGGAATCTATACAGTAAGACCCCCAAGTACTGGACCCCCAGAGTAGCGACATACTGTATATGAATAACAACACGAATCTTGGAAAAAATTATTTAAAAATTCGAAAAAGTATCTTGCAGGTCATTGTTATTGTTGTGGAGAGATGCAGCATACACCATGTGGCCCCTCCAGTCCAGCCTTCATCACAACAACAGCTGTGCTGCACTCAGTCTATGTGTGGCTATTACTCAGTGCAGACGTGCCTGTTCTCTAATGACATATAAATAACACACATTGTGAGAACAATGCCCAAGCAAGTACATTTGGGTAAGGCCCCAAAGAGCAGAAAGCACTACCATGAAGGATACACTTGAAGTGCTAGCCATGGTTGATAATAAACGCTCTGTTCCCGAGACAATGCAGAAATTTGTAATTCTGAATTTACCAAAAACATATCATAAGTGTGATCCCATACACACCTGCATAATCTTCACCACACAACACACGTCTCCAGGCAGCTGTGGCCCTGAATGGCTTTGCATATTGCCACTGACTCAGAGAATGAAACTGTAAAAGTTGTGGGGAAATCATCTGAATACCCTAATTGTCAGAGGTATATTGTACACATCTACATAATCCACTTTATCTCTCACTGTACAAGACCATCCATGCCACATGATCATGGAGAACCTAGTTACCAAATACTAAAATGGAAAGTATCTGTCTTGAACTAATTTAACATGAGCATAAACTCGCTGTGGTGTTCCATGCTGATATGGACGTCCAAAATAATGGATTCTGTCTGATTAACAACTTCGCTGTGGTTTAATTAGCCAAGTACTTGGAGTTTTACCGTAATTAATTTCCCCAGTACAGTGCATACCATTATAAATCTTGACAAAATTACTCACAACACTGTTAACTGGGATAGGGATACCAATGATGGATGCCATAAGAGGAGAAATGTCAGCCTGGTGAAGATCGTGTCGACGTACGCCAGTGAGTCCCCACTTCTCCACACGAGCATCATAGATCATCTTCTCCTTGAACTCAGAGGGATCTTTTGGTAAGGCTACACCAGAGCCCCAGGCTACAATGGGTGTTTCAGTTTCACTTGGGTCTCCCGCTCCATGAGAACCTGTAAATTAGATCTTGAATAGTTACCGATTACATTTCCCTGACCTGGTGATCATATGGGAAGAAACCTAATAAAAGTCTAACTCATTGATAAAATGTTTGTCTTGGACATATTATATTTTTTTTCTCTCTTTCCTCTTCTGTTATTTTAATGGACAAAACCAAGATTCAATACAGATGCTCTCTTAATTTCCTATAATCCAATCATCCCCCACAGATCTGTCAATGTGATGCCTTCTCTGTATTTGTTAGTGTTGCTAGCACCATCAATTTAACATTTATATCTATCTCTCTCTCTGTCTCCTTTCTCAACTTACTATTAGCACCTTTCTTTAGTTCACATTTGCTATTAACATTCTCCTAGAACATATACAAAGATTCATTATTTTTCTTCTGAACTGCCCACCATGGAAGCACCATCTGTAGACAGTACAAGAACACCCAAGTTAACGAACAGGTTAGGGACTGAAGGACCGGTTTATAAGGCAGATGTTTGGAACCCGAAAGCTGAATTCCCATACAAACTATGTACTCATGGGGTTACTTCACCTCAGAGTACATAGCAAATAAGTCCATGAGTGCACTAGCCTGGCTGGAACCCAAACAAAGACAAAGTTTGATTCGCCCAACTCCATGAATGATAATGTGAGCTGGATCACTAAAAAAAAATTCTTGTTAAATTTAATACTGTACATGTTCAGTCATTGAAATTTTGAACCCTAAAATACTTTGATCATTAAAATTAATTTTAATTTGCTGGGAACTCCGTCAGCATATTTTATAAATTCTATTCAATTCATAGAGCAAAGCACAAACAATTACTTTAAAATTTAATAGGAGACAACTTTTAATGTAAAATGATACAAGCCTTACAAGACCGTATACACAAGTACCTATCCTAAATCTTACAAGTATTTTCTGCTTAACCCTTCGTGTACAGGGTCAACTCTGAGTTAAGTATAATTGTCAGGCATTAGCCAAATAAAATATGAAAAGTGGCATCCCCATAGTGAAGGGATAACACAAGAGAGGTCCTGAAGACTTTGACAGTGTATACATACCCCAGTCAGTCATGCCATGGTCTGAAGTAAAGATATAAGCTGTTTTTTGGTCCTTGTAGAAATCTTCAAACATTTCCACTAGTCTTTTAACTCCTTTGTCAACAATTAGAATATTTTCCAGGTATTCCCTGCAATTATTTAAAAACATTAAAATATAAGTACAGTATTGTATTATTGTCCTAAATTCATAATTTTACAAAACAAAAAGGTGAAATACTTGTATATTGACTAAAATCAGTATTTTTTTCTACAGTATGAGCCTTTGTAAAACCTCTGTGCAAGTAGACAAAATGACTATATTAATGAACACAATCTGAATTTCAACACCCGACACGCCAATATGAAGTGGTGAAATTATCACAAATAGTGTCAATCTACCAGACCACACCAAATAATTATTTGTCTAGTGTCCAGTAATGAAGCTGAGGGTATGATCCTTAAAACTCATTTAATAAAAATGCCAGTGAAGAGTGATCCAAGGATGACTACCAAAGCTTTCCTTTTCACGGTAAAATCCTACAGAAAGATGTGGAGTACAGTACTGTACTTGGGTTCATAATTTTACCAAGACTGACTAACAAGTGTTTTCCTAACATGTCTTCCAAACAATAACATTCACATACTCTGAATGAGGCTTGTGAGAGTGTCCATTTGTGTCAAGTCCCAAAAGATGAAGGAAGAACACAATACGATCTTCGTGCAGCCGTTCATTGAGTTTCTTGTCCTCCCCTGCTTCTTTAAAAAAAGCCTCTACTTTCTCAAATACCCAAGTGTCCAACTTGGAAGCATCACTTCTGGCAAAATCTTCTTCCTCAGCCTTGTACATGAATGTTTCAATGTGTCCTCTTTCCGAGCCTGCAAAAAAACAAAAATAATAATAAATAAATAAATAAAAATAAAGAAAGAATATGATATAATGAATAAAATCAAAGTTCCAGAATAAAGAGATGGTGATGAATAAATACTCTGTTTGCAGTAAAGTACATTATTTCATGAAATATATTAAATACATCAACCAAAAATGTCTTAAAAATTATTTTAGGAAACTGCTTTCAAAACAAAAACAGATGTTGCCTTTCCTATCTTAATTGGAAGATACGGTCCAAGTTTGATGTGAACTAAACAAAATTATATTTTTGAAATAAAAAAACTCGAGCCATCAGTGGAACTCTTATTAAAAATATTAAGTGCATGATTTAAAAAGTAGTCAAAAAGATAAGTTGTGAGATACATCAGCTTATCATGGGTATCTCATGCAGTCACATGACAGTAGTGACCAATCATAGCACATGGGCACTGTGAGCCTACTTACCCACACACCCAGCATGAGTCAGAAACAGTATGCAGTTCTCAGAAACTCATTCACATGCCCTGAATGGACAGATTTTTCACAGAATTCTCAAAAAAATTTCCAGCTATTGGAGAGTTCCAGGATCGAAGATTCCGGCTAAGGAACTGATTACGGTCCTGTACTGTACTACAACCACCTGTTATCTTCTACAACACCAAATTATCAGTGAATCATCAATAACTTGTATGTTGACTCCCTGGCTCCGTTTTGTATTGAAAGTTATTGTTAAACAACTTACTCCACAATGTATCTAAAACTGTAACTAATTTTTGTCCAATTTATATGTTCAGCCTCTGGCTGCTGTACTTTTCAATACTTAGTTACAGTATTATTATCACATGCAGAGAGAGAGAGAGAGAGAGTGGCAAACAAATACACAGATTCTTCCCTCTGGTACAGTACTAAATAACTCACCTGAAGCAAACATTGGAAGAATATCTGGGCTGCCCCAACACCAAGTATGGCGACTTTCATTGAAAACAGAATCAAACTCAACAGGGTTCTCCTTCCAGCCTTTAGCAATGGCACTTGGATCTTCATAGAAGCCTGCGATGATGGCAACATGGCCAGGTCGAGACTCTGTGGGCACTCGTGTGTGCGAGACTCCCCAGGTTCCCTTTGTTTCTATTACAGATCTGATACAGGAAAATCATGATTAATATTTATTTTACTACACGTTTTGTCTGAAGTGAAAGTCAAATAAAACAATTAATTTAAAAATAATTATCTAAAAGACACCTACTGTATTACTAAAGCACAATATTAAAAAAAAAGGAAGATTGGTGAATTCTCATTCTATTCTTCCTCTGAGATACAGTATACCAGTCAAATATACAGTATATGCACAAAGACTGACACTGACTGTACTGTGTGCGCTTGATGCATGCTCTTGAGGTCACAGGTACAGTTATGAATAAAAGAAATTCAGCAGGGGAGTGTAAACTGCATCTGCTTCATAATTAAACTAAAAAATCAATATGTGGTGTGGAAAGAAAACTGCAAACTTTTAATTGCCACCTTTTAGTAACACTGCCAAGTCTCCACCTACCACTACATCACCTCCCTCCCTGTGGAGTAATTTTTGTCCACAACTGTATATGTCTGTACCTTGTTCTTATCATAGTTTAATATACTGTATATATTTGTATTCGTGGCCTTTTAGGTTTAAGTATATCAAAAGATTCCATAAAATTTTTTATAAGTAATAAAGTGATGCTTCTTTTTACACCTCTAGTTACCAAAAAGTATGCAAATATTACTTTCTGAGACATACTATATAAGTACTGTACCTGAGAAATGGTGCCCTTGTAGTTTGGTTTGTGTAGTCATAAAAAGCGTCCGCTCTGAGTCCATCGGCAACTACGAGGACGAGTCTCTGAGCCGCTGGCTGCTGCTGGTGCAGGTGTGGGGTCATGCCCTGGCTCAATGGTGTCCGGAAATAAATATCAAACACCGACCCAAAGAATATCAAGTGAACTATGAAGCCAACACCAAACAGCCACATCCCGCAACAGTCTCACCCAAGAGAACAAGTCCTCTCCTTATCTTCCGGGAACTTGGTTATGCATCTATGTTAACTAGATGACTGTGTGAGAGATAAAGAGTTAAATAATGTAACCTCACTCTATCTACACTATTATACTGTACTGTTATCTGATCACAGAATATGCAACATATTATATTTTAGGGTTCATGATGAAGAAATTAAAATCACCAATATTATGAAAACTACAAACCCTCAACCTGTTTTGACATTTCTGTTAGGTATACAATAAAAGAGTATATTACAAGTAGTTTTGACAATTTTAAGACACTTTTCTTCGATGACATTTCCCTCACAAATGCCTTATATATGCTGGTAGGTCCAGGAGGGTGGATCCCCCAGGTTAGGTTAGGTTAGGTAATTTGTGATGGAAACGTCATAAAAGAAAAGTATCTTAAAATTGTCAAAACTAAGTATAATAAAGATAAAAATTCCTACAACTCGAGTGTTAAGTTAAAAATTTACCAAAAAGTGACCTGATTTTGGGTGACCTGTACCACTGTTTGAGACTATATATATTAACCCATTACTATTCCCACATACTCCCACAAATACAACAGTTAACAAGTATATAAACACTGGTTATATCAAGAAGGAATAACCTTGTTCCATGACATATATCTAAATATACCTCAGATAATACCATACAGTACAATATAACCCATTGAATATTAAATACGATGACATAACACCTTCAGTACTCAAAGGGTTAATATTACTGCTCAATGACACAATAAGATAGAGATAATAGGAGCCCATTACACACCCTCCCTCACTAGACGTTAACTACCGCACTGCAGAGTTAAAACACTAAGGTTACTTTAACTAACTGTAGTGGGAATAACATATACTAATTACCCTAGCCTAATTGGGTGGTTTAGCAGTATTTTTGCTTTGTATTAAACATTGATATAAATTTTATTTAATATTAATTACATTGTCGTGGTTAATATATTTTACAGATGTTTATTTGGTGAAAATATATGTTAAGACATTTGTTTCTAAGAAGTTATGTTTTTCTTATAGCATCACACTTAATTATCATTTACCAAAATTAGCAACACAGTTGAAGTAGGAGTTTATTAATGGATATAATATACCTCTAGAGTTTTCCCTTGTAATACCTGAATCAAGTTTTATATAAACTTCCAAATCAAATTATTTCCAAACAGATCAGATAAATAGATAAAAAAAATATAGAATCGAACCTCAATAACAACTAGTTTTCATAGATCATTAACCTTTAATATTATAGGAAAATAATAAGTTCTTGGTGCATCCAGGGCCAACCTAAGGTGTATTATGTTAGAAAATTACCGCGAACATTGCACCTCAAACCATTTATTTATTTATTGATAATGCAAATATATCAAGGTTAACAATTTGAATTAATATTATATATAACTCCGTATTTTTTTATTTAGTTGATTTATGGTTGTTTTTATTAAATAATTTGATTAATAAAAAAAAATTGTTTAGTGATCATGATTGAGTGTATATTCCAACATAGTTCGTTAGGAGTGACAACATGGCCAAGCTACACCTCACCAACGACGTGGTAAGACACTCTATTATATTAACTTCTTTCTCTACTCATGATGTTACCAAGTTATTTGTGATAATATTAATCTTTTTACCGATTTTTGTTTATATACAGAATATGGATAATTTTATTGGGAGGTGTGTGACGTTGACAGCTGTGTGGCGTTGGCTGCTGGTTTAGTTGTCAGAAAATATATTTAATAAACTGTATATTTCTTTTAGGTGAAAATAGTTTTACAGATTCACACACTCAGTGGTTCAACGTGTACATAAGCGGTGTAAATTGTGAATAGAAACAAAATTATACACTGGAAGTTGTTTCACCTCTGGAGTCGCCTTACAGGACCTCTTGACCTTAGAGCAGCTGGTGGTGGTTAGGGTTAGTTACTAACTAATCTTGATCACAGAATAGATTTATCTTATGTCTTCTGTGGTGATTTAAAAGAGTATGACCGTTAATTTCGTCGCTGACATTTATTTAAGGAGATATAACCCACAACCACTTTGAAGATAAGGGAATGTGGGATTAGAATACACCAAAATAAAACACCAATCAGACCTTTGAGAACCTGACCTATGCTCAAGTAAATCACATTAATAAAAAACCAATAAAACCAAACCTAACCTAACATAATTTTTCTAATGAAACTCTGCAAGTGACGTAAAATAATTTATCAATGTCAGCACAGCTCTTTCCACCTGTTCAGCCATATCTGGTTATTCTGGTACTGAAAAATCAAATCTCTACTCCTGACACCCACACATTGTTCATTGGCTAAGACAAAAAACTCTTGCCCAATTATAAGTCTCCTATCACTATAGCCAGTGTTGTACGCGTCAACGAAAACAAGTGGCGCCATGAGCATAAACGGCCGAGAAATTTTATGCCGTCAGCGTCGGCGTAAACGATTTCATAAATTGACGCATTAACGTCAGCGTCAACGAGTTTTCAGTGACGTACAAATGCAGCCCTGAAATGCGTATTCTCCTGTGTATGGGAGTAACATGCAAAATCAAAAAATATTAATTCATTTTTAATCATTTATTATGATTTATGTTATATCATTTTAATTATTCATTTGTTCCCCCGCAAGAATACTAGCATCTCAAAATGCTTGTTGCTCATTCTACTGCGCTTGGGCCTCAAGAAGGTCCTTGCTCTGTAGAAAGCTACGCAGGTGCGCGGGCGGTGGGCGCGGCAAAAATTTTCCCGGTCGTCTTTATAACAAGATACTTGAAAACCGAACTTGGGAAAATCGAAAATTTAAGAAGTTGACGAACAAAATGACCCTTGACGCTCCTCTCGGGTGAAAAGTTGACTGCGTCACCTGCCAAAGAAATTGGTGGCGTCAGCGTTAACAAAAAGTTGCCACCTTCCATTGACGGCGTTAAATTAACGGCGTCAAGGTACAACACTGACTAGAGCCAATAAGAAACTCCCACACCACCCCCGCACATGTGCTGTAGACGCTTAAGAAGCCAACACGAAGGTAAAGAGCACTGCGAGATGGGTGGTCAGACCTTCTCTGTGAGACGTAAACAACAAATGGCGACACTTGTGACTGACCAAATCTAATAATATTGAAAAATTAATATCCCGGTTATCCTTAATTTCCGGCGGGAATATCACAGAAGAAAAGGGTCTTAGAGTTGTCTATACATTATGAAAAACATATTAATAACAGCGAGAGAAAGACCAGTGCATTATTGAAATTTCACCAAATCTTTATTTATTATTTAACCAGTGGAGTAGCATTAAGTGAGGTAATGTCTAAGAACGGGATGTGCCCATTTCGTCACCACATTCCTGCCCATCAATATATGCACAAAAATAAATGTTGCTTGGGATAGAAAATAATAAAAAACACTTAAGACAATTTATTAAAGACGAATATAAAAACTAAAAACATGTTAACACGCCAGCAATCATCTCACTGCTCGGTGGTTTATGCAATGGTGCCAAATCACCTTCATTTGTTCTGTATTGTATTTGGTTTATTAACCAATGTCAAATCTTTTTTTTTTTATTTATCAATTAATATTCATGTATAGTAGTAACACAATAATTCTTCATTTGTTTTTATATAAGCTTTTGGTAGAGCTCCCTTTTACTTGGCTTATATATAAATAAGTTAATGGTGTTTTTGGCCAATTGGCTGTTAATGTTCATTCAGATCATTATACAGTGATCCCTCGGTTAACAAACGCCTTGGTTAACGAAATTTCGGTTAACGAACTGCCTTCCATAAGAATCTTCAATTCGGTTAATGAATTTCTTACGAACCGAACTCAACATGTTTTCGCTTGCACTGGCCGGGCAACCAGCTTTAGTATCAGTCCGCCAATACATTAATCGGTTCTAGGGCTTAAATTCCTTACTATTTTAGTAAATATCAAGAAGTTTATATTATTCAATAATTTTAAAAGTTTAATATTCAATTTTTTAGTCATTTTAACAATTATTGAACATAATTGAAGGTAAAGTGACTAGTTTAATGCGCAGCATCCAGCCTCTTAACACAGCAAACAGGCGTTAGTCTCTCTCTGTTTTCACTGGAGGTAACATCTTGCTTGAGACTCTCTTCAACTAAACGCTTTTTTCTGTGTTTCCAAGCAAATTATTGGTCATTTTGAAATATATTTTACATATTGACAATATATAATGCAGTGCAGTGTTGATTTAAAGAAAATAATCTTGAAATACACCGAGAGAACTAAAATTTTATGGGTGAAATGGTGCCATGGGGTGACTTCTCTTCCACCCCAATGCCTTCTCTTCTTCCTTCTCCTCCACCCCCATTCTAATTCCCATCATCATCATCATCATCCAGGAGCCTTCTACATACACACCTCAAAGTGAGTGAACTTTTCTACCATTTTTGTTGAATTTAGGAAATTTTCGGTGAGCTGGAACCAATTACCCAAAAACCCATTGAATCAATGGTTTCGGTTAACGAACAACCTGCTGGAACGGATTGAGTTCGTTAACCAAGGGACCACTGTACTTACTGTACTAGTAGAATGCTTAATGTAATTTATATACTGTACTGTACATCGTCATTGTTTTCGTTTTTTTTTTGCAGTTTATGTCAGAGCTGACTCTGATGTTTCACAATGCCCGAACACACGGAGAAGTTACGACCACAATAAAAAGATGTGAGTTTAATGGCTACAGTTTAACTCCAAAGAGTTACCTGTTAACTACACTGTATACCATCATGTGCCACTTCAGATTACAAATAGTATTTTCTCTTGAAGCCACAACTGAGTTTTATTAGATAAAGTTAATATTTGTACACTGAAGTTTGAAAGTTTTACCTACGGGTATTTGTATAAGTTGTAGAAACTAGGCAAAAAAATTTTATTACAGTACAGTACTGTATATTTATCTGTATCTGTAATATGTGAATCATAGAGCATCATCCAAAACATTAAGAGCATAACATGGTTAGGAGCATATGCATCAAATCTCACACTTACTATAAGAAGTCCACATAATGTCAGCATGTTAAGTGAAAAGGTAATGAAAACAGGTTTCATCATATTAAAAGGTGTTCAGCCGTAAATATAAGATTCAACCTGAAATCACACTGTATGGCTGAGCCCAGAACTAGACACCCTGCCTTTCACTGAAGAGTGTGAAGGTCAACAAGAACTGGAGTGTTTAATGCTTCACAAACCCTCTCTGGCTGAAGGGCAATTTGTTCACAACTCACTCTGCTTCCTTCCATAAGTGGTGAGCTGTTATTTTATTAATCTCTTTATGGGACTTGGATGTGACTGGGAAGTAAAAGTCAATTCTTGAATTAATCATAGTGTATGATGCCCAAAGGTTAAACATGGATTTTGATGTTCAGGACTAATACTGTACAGTACAGTAGCTACATTCACGAGTAACGTAGTTTTGGTCTCGGCTCTAGATTGGGATTTCAGGGTCAATTCTTAGATTTACATTTCAAGTGAAAACATAGTTAAACACTTTGATTCTCCTACAGATGATGGACGCACTCGCCCGCACCCTAAACCCAGAAAACTTAAGAATGGCAAGATGTCTAAAGTGAATCCCTTGCCAGAACCTGACGAGTATAGTTGCTTATTACGGGCCAAGAGCAAAGACAAGAAAATAAGCACAGTGGTAATATGAAGTTATTTTTTATGATCATGGGGTTCTGTAGAAGATTTATAATTTACAGTACCAACCACTTCTCTAACCATATCCAGGCCTTCAGTTAATATGACTTGCTATGAAAGACAGAAAGTCATTGAGCCTTGAGCAACAAGGTCTGGAGAAGGCCTGGTGAGGCCTGTTTTCTTTGACAGAAAACAGTTGAAGTTAAGTTTGTAAATAGTAGAGAGGTCATTGCCCCAAATAGTTTAAACTTTTGCTATTAAACTGGTGGGAAAATTAGCCATGTCAGTAACACTTTAACTAAGGCATGACAACAGGCAGCATTGTCATGTGATTATCACGCTGTGAATCGCAAACCATCCACCAGCCTCACTCATAAAATGGGATATCAGAATTTATTCCTCTAATTTTAAACATTTTGCTCATATCTTCTCAGTAATTATAATGGATACATCTAAATTACTCTGTGTGTGTCTGTGTGTGTGTGCGTGCATGTGTGTGCGTGTGTTTTTTGTGCATGTATGTGTTTTTTATATTTCTCGGTAGAACTGCTGTAATATTTGTTAAATATCATAATTTGAAATTAGATTAGAAATAGTAGCATTGGAATGAAGTTTCGTTTATCTTGCCCAGTTTAACATTGTAAATTATTTTGCAAAACTTTTATATGCAGTTTAGTCTTCTCATAAACCTTTGTTTACTGGTGTATATTACCGGTATTTAGGTTTAATATGTATGAATTTCATGTAATATTGTGCTATAACCCTGTGTTAAGTCCTAACTGCTGAAATTGTATTTTGTATATTCTGTATGTGTTTTATGTTAATTATGTTGTGGTATTATGAGTAAGTTTACCTATAATAAGTTTGTAATTCATGTCATACTTTGATAAATGGTAGAGGCAGCTTCCTGCTTACATGATTGTCAAAGGCTTCAATATCCTGTGAGCACTTTCTTGGGAATTTCATTTTTTGCTTCTTAATATATTATTGCCCCTTTCTATTTACGATATAGTACCAGCTTTAAAGAAGAAGACATTTCTGATTATCATCTCAAATTTCACTCCTCAGGTTTCAGCTGCAGATGCTCTCAAATTTCAACTTCAGTTCTCCCAGTTTCTCCGATCTAACATGGATGGCCTTAAGAAAGAAAAGAAAGCTAAGAAAAAGGTCAAGAAAGCTACTCAATAAATAGAAAGAAAGGAAGCTTTGGTTAACCTATATGGAAATGCATTAAGGTAATAAAAGAGTTGAGGCCATATAAGCAGACTATGCCAAGAAGAGCTTGGGTTGGTCTAGGGGCATTCCTTTCCTCTTTGGTCTTGGTGAGAAATATTTCACAAGGGGACTGCAATATTATGATGGCTGTGACGTATGAAATAAGATGCTTCATTTTGTTAAGAGATTGTGATGTACTGTACAGGCTTCATTCAGTTTGCAGTCTTCACTGTATTTTGTGTTGACTGTGTGGGCTTAAATGGTAGGAAAGGAAGGAATTTATTATAGTACAGTATACAGAACCTACTAATGGATAATGGCTGCTAATGGCATACAGAGTTGGTGAGTGGCACAGGCCTTTTTTGGTAGATAAGAACCCCATGTAATGCAATAATTGTTTGCATTATAGATTCGTAATTTTATTTATTTATTTTTTGCAAGTTACTGCTTGGCCTCACTTACAAATTGCAGTAAAATAACTACCCTTTTAACATTTCATTCTCAATGTCTGCTCACAGCTAGTATGTTGAGCCCTATTAAGTACTGTACTGATAATAATAGGATTGTAGGCTTCACAGGCAAATGAGCACTAAACATCGGTGTTGGGGGAGGGGGATCCATTTTACCTCACTATCTTAGGTCCATTGCATCGCGTCAATGAGGAAAGATTTAAAAAGAGACTAAAACAGGATTAGAAGGTAAAACTATTAAACTTTAATTATTTAAAAAAAAATACAAATTCCAATGGTGTATACAGTGGTCCTTCGGTTAACAAGCACAATTCGTTCTAGAAGGTTGCTCGTTAACCGAAACCATTGTTTCAATGGGTTTATGGGTAATTGGTTCCAGTTCACCAAAAATTGCCTAAAGTCAACAAAAAAGGTAGCAAAGTACACTTATGTTGAGGTGTGTATGTAGAAGGCTCCTGGATGATGATGATGTTGGGAATTAGAATGGGGGTGGAGGAGAAGGGAGAAGAGAAGGCATTTGGGTTGAAGAGAAGTCACCCCATGGTGCCATTTCACCCATAAAATTTTAGTTCACTTGGTGCAATTAAAGATTATTTTCTTTAAATCAACACTGCACTGCATTATATATTGTCAATATGTAAAATAAATTTCAAAATGACAATAATTTGACTGGAAACAGAGAAAAAAAAAGCATTTATATTGAAGAGAGTCTGAAGCAAGATGTTACCTCCACTGAAAAGACAGAGACTGACGCCTGTATGGTGTGTTGACAGGCTGTTTGGGGCACTAAAAAACTAGTTTCCCTGTACTTAAATTATGTTAAATAATTGTTAAAATGACAAAAAAAATTAATATATGACTTTTAAAATTATTGAATAGTACAAACTTCTTGATATTTACTAAAATAGTAAGGAATTTAAGCCCTAGAACCGAATACTGTATTGGCGGACTAATATGACAGCTAGTGTGCAAGCGAAAACATGTGGAGGGGCGCTCGTAAGGAATTCATTATTCGAGGGAATGCTCGTTAACCAAAGTTAAGAATCTTATGGAATTTAATTCGTTAACCGAAATTTTGTTAACCGAGGCGCTCGTTAACCGAAGGATCACTGTATATAAACGTGTTACTTGGAGCATAATTTTACAAATTTATGCCAAAATCTCAGCAGTCTGCTTGCATGACATAATCCTCATTGCAGATCATTTTACTGGCACATTGCAGATTGCCTCCATCACACTCCATATGTCAACTACATTGTGTGATCACGAAAAAAGTAAATGGTTAACTTTCTCATTATCATAATAGGATTGGATAAATAATTAATAATAGAACCAAGTACTGTACAAGTTTTCAAGGACCCCCAACATATCATAGAAAACTCCGAGTTCGGTTAGGGTGTTCAGGACATGTTGCATTCAGCTAGGCTAGCTGAATGTCGTGTTTTCTGGTGGTTAACAGTCTGTAGTCTTTCTCCAGCATTTTTGAGATCTTGATTTCCTTTACATTTTTTATGTATACTCATATAATCTACGTTTCTTTGTAAATAAATGGCCAGTTAAGTAACACTCGGCAAACCAGCACTTTTTGAGAATCCATTATGGCTTTGGTCCAGTGTACTGCATTGCTGTAGTGGAAATTGGATCATCTATTTTGAGTTTTCTTTTATTCTTGTGTACCAACGAAGGCTACAACTTTATTCAAGTGTTGGTGCCACTTAATACTGTAAAATGATGAGCTGCTCTAAAAGTGACCTGGTTTGTGTATGAAGCACACCTGGGCTGCAGATCGTCTCTTTGTATGCCACAATATGCTACCTGATGCCTTAAACACACAGCATGATGTGATGGGGGGGAAGGTACTGTTCCTTTGTAATGACTGTAAAAGTTTATCCCAGCTCTGGCAGCTCTACTTTAGAAGATTCTAGAAGTATATATTACAGTTCATAAAGTGATTAACCAAAAGTTTATTTTCACATCTTTTATTTGTATTAGTTCTTGTTAATATTCAATAAAAATTTATTTGAAACTTTCGGTTATATGGATAATAAAATATTGTTATGTGATTACATACTGTAGTATCATTTTGACATATTATATCCTAACTTAAACTTGTGTACTTCTGCAGTAAGATGTATTTGAATTTGTATGAACTTTGTGGCCTCATCCCAGCCAGTTCATACTTTTGGCCAGACAATACTGTGTATTTTTTATTTGTTTATTTATTTATTACAAGAGCTCTCTGTATATGTTACTATGCAATACAATGTTGAAGGGCAATTGGGAGGTGAAATGGAGGTCGACAGAGAGAGTGGAGTCTTTCAAGGCAAGTTCTGTTTTGTTTGAGTGGTTTAAATCACATGCCAACCTTCACAGCCTCTATCTCATGGGTGAAGCAACAAGTGCAGATTGTGACGCTGTCGCTGCCTTCCTCCATATCCTGAAGGCGAAGATTCAGAAAGGAGGATACAGCCCCAAGCAAGTTATCAACTTTGATGAAATGGGATTATTTTTTAAGAGGATGTACTGTACTCCTGTACCTTCATTGTTAAGGAGGAAAGGACCGCTTATGGATTTAAGGCTGTCAAGGACCACCTCACACAATTGCTTGGAGGTAATACTGAAGGAGATCTCAAACTGAATCTGCTCCTTGTCTACCTGTCAGAAATGCTATGAAAACTCAAGGTTTATATTAAGAAGCTTCTACCAGTCATCTGGAAATCAAATGAAAGGTGTGTTGATGACGACATTGTGCCAGAGCTAGGTGGCTGGCTACCTCTCCAGTAAGTGTAAGGAGTACTGGGAGGCCAATAATCTCACTGTCCATCACAATCCTACTCATCCAACCCATGAACCAAGGAGTGATTTCATGTTAAGGCTTGACACCTGCACCAAACAATGGATCAACTGATAAAAGAGACTTGATGGACATGACAATCTAACAATCAAGGAGTTCTGGTACAATTGGAACATCAATAAGGCAATGGACAATATCTCTGAGTCATGGAAGGAGGTTCAGCAATCAAATATATGGCCGGAGTGTGTGCACAGGTCTTGTGGGTTTGACCCAATTGATAAGATTTGTTGAGATATTATGCAGCTCTACCACCAGGCTGGCTTTGACAAAGTTGACCAGGAGGATGTTAAGGAATTCCTTGATAGCCATGCAGCCATGATAGCTAAGCAATGAGGGGATAACACTACTGTGCCCCAAAAAAGCCCCAAATGCAGCGAGAAGGCACCACATCGAGCATCGGCTTCAATACTATCAAGAAATTTATAAATCAAAGAAGCAAAAGACAACAAAATATGATTACCAGCTGCTTCAGGGTCCAAACTCCCAAAATGGTATAGCCTGAATCCCCCAAACCAGTTTCATCCACCTCAGGGGTCACAGTTTTTAGAGCCAAAATCATGCCATCCTCCCGTGAGTTCAGACCTGCCACTCCAACCACCGCAAGTCTGTCAAGTTCCATCACCACTTAGTGGCCTGTGGGTGGCCCTTACTACATAATTTAGGTATGATAACTTTCACCTTTTTGCTACTTTTCTTTGCCCTTAATTTTAACATTTCCATTCAAAATTTTGATGTGTGAGGGAGGTGCTTTCATGTTGTACAGCAATTTTACAAGTTGACCCTTATGAATATTTATATAGATGATATACCCTAGCTTTCACTTTTATGCCATTTTTATTGAACATTTATTTTACCATTTTCATGCTAAGTGTACGACAAATGGACTACATTGTGGAGTTTAGGTGCTTCAGTCGTGTGGTGTTGAGGTACTTTATAATTGTGATTTTTGGTCCTATTTAGGTGAAAATCTCCACTTTGACTGACTCCTGGAATGTAACCTCGTTGACTCACTTGTTAGAACATGTTTGGTTTGTGATCATTCACTTGGTGATCAGGGTTTCAGGAATGCAACCAGATCATATATCAAGGGATGCCTGAACTGTCTTCTTAATGGAGATATTATTTTTCTTCCCAGATAATAATTACCCGGTATGTGTCACCTCTCTTGCACACCTGAGATCTGCATGTCCCCTAACCTCATCCAACAATACTTAACCTAACCCTACCAAACGTAACCGAATCAACCTTAACCCTACCTAACCTAAGCCAACCTAACATGTTCTATATTGTACTTCCTTGTATAAAACTGCCGCAACAACTCCAAACCTGAATTATGATATGGCAAAGGGTTTAGCGAAAAACAATCAACCATCGACAACAAATAGTTTCAAGTAATGTTATTTTATTTCTTCACGACTTCTATTTTTCATAAGGTAAAGGAAACACATTATACTTTTTAATTTCTGATTCAATTCAATATATCACAGCATTTATTGGTTGACATCTTAGATATAGAAACGACAGGTTTTTAAATATACTGTATTACCAAGATTAAACTACAGTAATGAAATGGGCACTTGTGATATTTTGTATTCTAAATAAAAATTCAGTTACCATCTTTACTGATATGAAAATATTTAAGGAAAGTAGTTCAATTTCTCTTCTAATTAAATGTAAGTCAAAAGACAAAAACTACAGTAAGGTTTCTTCAAAAATAAGGATCTGAGAATGATTGTTGTATTGTATAATGCTATTTCAGATTACCATAGATATAGTTCATCTTCATTCATTCATTCATTCATCAGTAACTATTATGATACATTAAGTAGCCAAAGCAAATATATTTTCACTTTTTTCTCTCTGTCATTACATAACTCATGAGCCAAAATTAATATTCATGAGACTTGTTTATGTATATTTGTTTTTAGCCAAGTCAAATTGCACCCTCCCTCTTTTTGTGAGATTAGCAGAGCAGAAAATAATGTAACCACAGTAATTGGTAAGGTTCTCTGTTCTCCATTATGCAGTATCAGAAAAGGAGACTGAGTGTATGGCAACTAATTTACAGGTTGTAAATGTTCAGCTGAAAGTTGGGTCTATTTTACGTACCTTATTGATTTTCTCTTTAATTGTGATGCCTCACTCCTCTTGGTAAACTGGTCCCCTGTTGTCATACACACAGACAACAAGTACCACTGAGGAAACAACATTGTATGATTGGCCAACCAGTGAGAGACATATCATAGTCCAAACAAACATGTTACATGAACAAAATCATTGAGAAATTAATGACAAGCAATTTAATTGAAATAAAATAATTCTTCTGACACCAATGTTACCTTTTAAGATACGTTACATGTGCATAATTTCCCATTTTGTTTTATGTTTTTGTCCAGAAATGACATAAAAAACTTTGTACTTCATACACTCCCAATTTTAATTACCTATATATTGTTTTAATCTTCAGTTATGTTGTCAACCCCATTGTATTATGGGAACAGAGAACATGGAGTGTTTGCATTAACTGTTTAAGAATAAAAAAACTCTATATTGTGTTATAAATTATTTAAAATCTGAGATAAAGGATTGTTTTATCTATAAAGATCACTAATGATCATATCAACCATCTGTTGTACTGACACACTTGAACTGATTTTATTTTCATTTGCTCATAAAAACAGTAATCTGCCTCTGGATTAATGAAAACTTCTACTTAAAAATTTATTTCATCATAAATGACAAAATTTATGTATTCTTAATTGGTCAAAATATATTTATTTTTATTCTAAGGTGTAAATTACTGTATAGCTAAATGGCCATGTATGCTAATGGTGACCATTCAAAATAACAGCTAATGACTGACAATACTGTAGTCTATCACTTAGCATCAAAAATTAATGTATCAAAGTAAGTGTAATTTTCATTAATATACGTGTATTTTGTAATCCTAAGCTATATTAAATGTGTTATTTCAGTCAGCTGACACATTGATTATAGGTTATAAACATACACAAGTTGAATATACCACAAACATCACAAACTTGCCATATATCTATCACTATATCCATGATGAGCTCAGTAAAATGATAGATCTTCACTCCTAACATAAACTTAATAAGCAAAACCTCTCATTTCACACATGAGAACATCATACAGTATTTTACTTATATCTATACAGTACACTTATGAGAACATAGAAATTTTGATGCAACTGTCCATTATTTAAATTAGTTTTAAAGAAATTAATGCAGAGATTCTGTACATTAATTTTTCTGTCAACTGGTACCAAGTAAACCTAAACTACTGTACAGTCTCTACTGGAATCTGATGCAACATTGTTTTTTGTGTGTAATTCAATCTATTAGTTGTATCTTTATACCCATCGTGTTTGTAATTGAACCCAGAAGTTTTACCTGGGAACTTTTTTGTTATCCTCATTGCCTTCCTGCCTTTCCAGACTGACTGACTGGTATAATAGTTTTCTGAGTGATATTTTCCCTACTTTATCCTCACTAGTAGCTATGGCTCTTTGCCACGTGTCTAAAACACTTCCAGACATATTTAACCTCCCTCAGGAAATAGTGAAACCTCGATATAATAGACTTTTCATCTGTACATATAGTTCATTAGATGGAGGTTTCACATCTAACAGACCCTCGATATAACAGATTTTCCTCTCCAAATACTGTTCAGTAGTCCATTAAATAGAGGTTTCACTGTAAAAATGAGAAACTCCAATGACGTTGCTTGCCTCCTGTCCTGACATGGTATTTTCCCAGCTCACATATTAGCTCTATGCAACCAAAGGCCAATTCAATGGTCAGTCTTGTTACCCCTATACTTGGCTTTTATCTTGAGGTCTTTACTGTCTTAATTACACTCCTTGGAGTAGATAAACTAGTGGACAGTTGCATCACTTTACATTAGAAACAAATTTAGTCATCATAGTTCTGCATTCTGAACTATGTAACCGCAAAGTTTTAGCAATGCCACTATCAAAACAGGCTTTGTAGTTTGTTCCACAAATATTTCTGATGAAGCAGTAAAGGCACACACAAGATCACACAGTACAGTAATATTAATCATGTTTCTCTTTCATAGTACAGTACTAGTCTCTCAATATGAAGAATGGTTGGGAACTGGAAAATCCAATTACTGTACTGTAGTATATAGCAGTGTTTTTCAAACTTTTTTATACTGCGACCCACAGCCAGAACAACAATTTGAATTGCGACCCATTAAACCTAAGTGTAATGATATGAAATGAGTAAATCAAAGACAAACACTGCTCTCCTTGCAGTTGCTTCCTAGACTGTGGAGTGTACATTACAATAACCAAGCCTAAATTATGGTGCATTTATTTTTATTTTCTTATTTATTTTCGCGACCCATTTTTATTTTGCGACCCAATTTATTTATTTCGCGATCCACTGAAGGGTCGGGACCCATAGTTTGAAAACCCCTGGTATATAGGATGTAAGAATGGTCTGAGTTCTCATTGACAGTTAAGGCAACAAACTTTGCACTCAAATACTAAACTTTATGTTGTGAATGGTAAAACATGCAAGATACCACTTTAACACAAACAACAGCAATGATAATATTAGTCTATTACTCACAATTTTGTTTTTCTTAATAGCCATGACCCTGTACTGTATTAGGATTCTCACATATTACCATCTTTGAAGAGATTAGCAGAATAGTAACACTTGCATGCTTTACAAGTACAGTATTGTTTCAAACAGACCACTCGAGTGAAGTTTATGCCTTAACTTTACCATTAAACTTTCAATTTATTAATGTACTTATTCATTTCAAAATAACATGACACAAGAAACATTTGACACAGCACTCAACAAAACTGGATCAGTGTTATTTCTTGATGCTGAAATTTAGAAAGATCTGTCTATTTAGGGTGATGCTTCAACTTCATGAGTTGTAATTTCTTGGGTGAGAGCACACATTTGACTCCAGCAAGTTCCCTAATGTTACAGATTCTTTTTCCCTCACCAACTTTGTTTCTGCGGTATGTACACTGAAGGAGGTCAGGCTCATCACCTCTGCATTTGAAATTATCTAGTATGATTTTGGAGGAGGACAAGTCACTGAGGGTCTCACTGTGAGGTGCTGCATGCTCCACCCTGTTGGAAATGAATAATATCTTTAATCACAAAGTTTGGAAACCATTTTAGAAACATCCCTATAAAAACCCTAAACTACTGAATCTGAGAATTTATGATTGATAATAATACATGGCAAACATACCATACATAGCCACACAATCCCATCAAAACTCTTCTTCCAGTAATTACATGCCAGTGATCCCTTTACAGTTAAATTTATTTGGTATTAACTCACTGATCACTAACTGCATGTTCATGTAAATGTCTTTTAACCTCACCCAGTCATTCTCCCATGCTTCTCATTCGTGTTGATAATTTAATTTCAATTTGTCACAGATCACTGAGGGTGTAGCATGCAACTGGGCTTACTTAGAAGATCAGGTCATTGTGGGAACGGAAAAGTCAGAGATCAATTCAGCTGTGACATCACAATATGGCAGCAGGTTAAGCACACACACCTCCCTCCTTCCTTTCCATCATATCGCTGGATGACAAACCTCACTCATTGAACATGTACAGGGAGGTGGCGTCACACAGCACTTGGCAAATTCCTGTCTGTTTATTTTCCTCTCAAAATATTAACTGGACTTAAAAAAAAATTGCTTGTCTGGCCCCTCATCCAGGTTGCTGCTATATATAATATATATTCTGAGTGTGTGTGTGTGTACTGTATGGCCTTTTACACTTATATAGTTTTGAAGAAATATGGTAAGGAGGTGTGGGTAATCTTGGGGTTGTTCATGCACTGTCTCTTGTACCTCACAGACTTCAAACCTCTCTGTCCCGTATATACAGTACATAGCTGAGTGAACAATGTATGCCTACTGTAAGCTAGTGTATAGAGGGTGTGTGTACAATATACAGCTTGTATACAATCCCTCCTTCATGGAGGGAGAGCAGAGTGACAATTAGCAACATCTTACACAGAAGATGGTATGTGTACAGGTCAAATGAAGGCTGTTCCATATCATATCTCCAGTAGCATTTATTTACTACATTTTTTTTACTTTATCTCTGTTATGCACTGTTGGCAAGTACTGGGTATGCACTGGCTCTAGAATGTATCTGAACCTGTACTAGTGTTGGTGAAGTCTGACTTTGAATGAGCTCACACTCAGAACTATCACAACTCTGAAGCAGATTACTGTAGTCCAAGATTTCACAACTCTCATACCCCAAAATGTTTGCCCCAGCAATTTTCTGAACTTGTGGCATCTTCAGCTTGAGGCTGTAACCTTAAGTGGGCAGACATCTGCCAGTTCCAGGTGTGAACACTTGGCTGAGTTATATCCTCTGAGGTGTTTATAGACTTAAAATGCAATTATGCTTTTGTCAAGTGGGGATAGCATTTTGTTTCTATTACTGTGGCTCCCTTAGTCCTGATGGTCCATGAGTTACAGCACATACAGTACATATTACAACACACAAAGATGCCCTTGGTTATATCCTACAAGATAAGAATAGATTCAGAAAATATGGAGCAGATGAATCAGGATATTTGCAAGCGTTTGACAGGCAGGAAAATAGGGTAAGTTGATATGATGTGGGGAGGCCTCAGTTCATATTTACCAAACACATAATTACATAAAAAAACAAAAAAGAGAGGAAGAGCAATTGAGAGATATAGAATATTTAACTAGGTATATCCTGGCAGCTCACCTTGCTGTGGGGTGATGGTCAAACAGTACACGACAGGCCACTTGGGCTTCCTTCTCTTTCCAAGTGTCCTTACAGATATAGCTCTCCTCGTCACGCTGCAGGTCCCAGACCACCAACTTCCCTGTCACTACCAGACGTTCTTCTACATGTTTCTTTTGCAAGTTTGTTAGATAAGCTCTTGAGAGTTCTGAAAAGTTTCATGAGAAATATTTTATGAGTAGGTTGGTGGAGATATTTATTAAGAATACTGTACAGTGTACAGTATTGGGATCCTATTCGTAAGTATGGGTGTTCATAAGTCAGGCACCCACTTACTGTAGTAATCATGGTAAAGTGTACTTCAGTAATGACCAACATGTAGTTAAGTAGGGATTATATTCACTTTAATAATGACAATGTTTAATTAAGAAATAAGAATATGTAATATACTAATAGCAATACTGTATGTACTTATGTAATAATATGTCCAAAAACACTGGACATAACATACTTAAGTACTGTAAATTTAAATAGTAAGTACTGAAATAATGAGACATATGTAGAGGAAGTTACTCAAGTGAAAAGTATTGCAAACTTACTCAATTTTTTCATTGGTTGTGGGTTGCCGTGTAAGCCTCTGGTGATTCTGGAACGGGTTGGGAACCCATTCTGCATCATGTTCATTATGTCTCGAAAGACTGGGTTATCTGGGTTGATATTTCCTTGTTGGAACATATTGAAGATATCTGCTGGGCTTAAGTCATTGGACCTATCTGTTTGTGGTCTGTTGGTTGTTGTTTCTTGTCCCCATCCCCTATCTCCTGAGTTACCCCATCCCCCATCTGAACTATCCCAGTTGTCTGAGTTATCCCATCCCCCATCTCCTGAACTATCCCAGTTGTCTGAGTTACTCCATCCCCCATTTCCTGAACTACCCCAGTTGTCTGAGTTACTCCATCCCCCATTTCCTGAACTACCCCAGTTGTCTGAGTTACTCCATCCCCCATTTCCTGAACTACCCCAGTTGTCTGAGTTACTCCATCCCCCATTTCCTGAACTACCCCAGTTGTCTGAGTTACCCCATCCCCTATCTCCTGAGTTACCCCATCCCTGATTTCCTGAATTATCTTGTCCTCTTCCCCTTCCTCTTCCTCTTCCTCTTCCCCTTCCTCTTCCCCTTCCTCTTCCTCTTCCCCTTGGACAAGAACAAACTGCCACCTTTTCCCACATGTAAAAGCCAGTGACTGGGCACTGTTCACCTTTGTAAATGCCTTCGTTCTCTGGAAATGAAACCAGAAATAACAGTAAGGACTGAAAAGTGAACTGTAGGTCATATATTAATGAATCAACCAACACCCGGGACAAGCAGGTGCACTCTTCGCTGCGAAACAACACGGGCCATAGCTATTGCAAAATATTGGGGGGAAATAATGGTTATCAAACTCGTCTGAAGTCGTGTTTGGTTCATTCATGATCTAACTCGAGCAAGATTGTGAAGCTTAATGCCATAGCATGAACTTCTCTTTGAACTGAGGCTAGCAGTGTGTGGGCCCCAGATATCGGTACTTTTTTTCTGCAAAATCCATATATTAACTACAGTAGTTGGATTGTGGTTTTATATGATACTTTATTCTAATAAAAATGATGAATAATTTTAGCTGTGTTTGGGTGCTTTAACACAAAAATAAAGACAACAGCCTCTGCTCAAACTTTTTTTTCTAAGAGTTACAAGAATATTTTCTTTTGTTTTTACATCTACTGTATATGTAATTTTTTATATTATATACTGTATACCGGAATAGTTTCTTTTGTAAAATATGCTTATAAAATACAGCAATCTCCCTAATCCAGAGTAATTCTGATTTTATCGAAAGTGTCCAATATCTAGTTATGTTATATCCATGTACAAAGCTACCCTGTACATCAAACTATTTACTGTATATTATCACATTCACAAAATCTGATGCACACTTACCTATCTTCCAAAATACAGGACTTCGTAGACCTTCCTTTAAGGACATCATAAACTCCTGGAGAGGTTTTTGGAAGAAGTCCTCATTCTCCTGTAGCTCCATCAAGTTTCCTTGCATAAGCACCACGTCTTTTTGTGCAGCTCTGTGGAGACAAACACACCAGTTGAAGATGGGAGCAGCAGGGGGGAAGGGATGAGGCAGTTCAGACCCAGTTTCTAAAGGTTTATATGATGAATATTCCTCATAAGTGAAGCTGTAAGAATGCAACCAACTACTGTACTGTTCTTGACTTGAACTAAAACACATTTAAAGTTCAAGAATATCAAAATTACACTGTGTCTACCTCAAATAAATACATTCACTCAGAGCTACTGTTGGTAGATAGTATTAAGGTGTAGATATTTTTGGGGTAATGATTTTTCACCTAAATTTTGTCCTCAAACTAGTAGTCTCGATGTCATTTTGATGTTACCATATTATTGGAATTTATTTTTATTTATCTCAGTTTATCAATAATTTTAATATAATATGCCCGGATAATTCGCGGATTTTTATTTTGCTGTCCTCTATTATTAGCGGATGACACCCTGGATGTAACCAAGAATGTCTGTGGGTAGTTTTAAATTTGCCGGCATTTTTGCGGCTGGGACAGAGAACCATTCGTTCTAGAGACAGTAATTTCCTTTACCTATACCTGTATTGTAAATAGATGTGTGTGTGTGTGTTTCCACACACAAATATACAGTACAGTATACAGTACAGGTAAAAGAAATAATTGTCCTAAGGGCAAATACATAAAGGGAATACACATTTCTTTGTACACAAGTAAAACTGTAACCCCCCTCCCCCCGATCAGCAAATGTTATTCGCGGATTTGGTGATTCGTGGCCATTTTGAGAACCTAACTCCCACAAATTTGAAGGGCCAACTGTATAAACAGATCTATTTATTTTCTGGAGAAAATTTTCACATGTGCTTTGCTTATATACATACTGTACAGGGTGTTGCATAAATCCTTTGACAATTGTTCTCTGTGAAGTGGTTTATGCACCACCCAGTACATGTGTACAGTATTACGGTCATGCACAGGAGAACATTATGAGAGAATTATAAGGAATTTACTTATTGAATTAATTACATACAAATTAAAAGTCATTACAGGTACACTTAAGTGAAATAAAAAAATAATCATTATCAATACTGTATATCACTAATTATCTCTTCACCATTCTGACGGCCTCTTACAGTACACATGAATTAAAAAATAAATGAAATCACACACTGGGCTCTTAACACTTCAAATACATCATGTGTAGTAGGATACATGTACAGGGTAGTAGGATGCTGACATTTTATACATTTATTATAGGGGAGCTGACTCTTCCAACATCTATCGCAGCAGGACGCTGACATTCACCATCCATGCAGCAGGTCACTTGGATTTTTCACACGTTACTTAAGGTATGATATTCTGACAATTACTACAGCCTTTATCTCGCAAATTATGAAGTTCTGTACTGTACTGTACATAGAACCTAGCCTATGAGGAGTGACAAACGCCATGCGAATGTTGGTCGTTAACTTCACAGTTCACTCCTATTTGCCAAACACTTTATGCTGGAGAGTGATAGTTAAGTCTATTTGAATTCTGAAGAAAAAAATCAAGTTAGTCTCTGAGTGAAGACATTCTGAATGAGTTTCTTCTTCATGGATACTGTTTTATACAAATTTATAATGACATATTTATAGTTTCTTTCTGTGGTTCCTTTGTTTTGTAGAAATTTATAATGCTACAGTATACTCATTGTTTCTTTCTGCCAACCAGTCAACCATTCATGCACAAACATCTCAAAGGTAAACAATAACAATTAGCGTTCATATACGATGGATCACCTGAGACAAAACATCTCCTTGGTAGGGTTGGGGCCGGGCTGCTTTAACAATGAACATGGTGTTCGTGTGGTCACCATCTTAACCACCTACGGAACAGGAAATTAGAGCATTAATTAAAATATTGGTATATGTTTTGCATACATTTGTAACTGATACTAACTTATTTATATTAAATTTGCATGGCCAGGTTGTTGTTTATTTTCATTTTAGGTGCATCAACTCCAAAGGATAATTGGCAAAGAGTATAAAATTCACAAAATACTGTGCTGTATTAAACACTAACCTTCTTAATTCTACCTTAACCTCACCAAACCTAACCTTGGTAATGTTAAGGAAGCAAAAGTCATCTTCAATGTAATAGTCAACTCTACCACAGATGACCTAATATGCATGGAGTTGTAAGAAAGGTAACATATACAGTACTAGGCTCTCGCCAATAACGTCTAATAGGTGCCTGAAAAACGCCTTTATTAGTGAAAACGTTATATGTGTGACATTAAAATACATGTAAAAAGGGTTTATTGGTGCCGCCGCCCCAAAAATTTCACCCATTTTTTCCCCTTTGAAGCCCTCCTAACACTTTTTGTCAGCAGAAACAAAAAGAATTGTTATTTAATCATCAAAATAAAGAATTTGAGTAATATAACACTTACCTTGGGGGAGTTTTTGAGGTGCTTGGTGTGATGATTGTTCCAAGGCTGGGGCATGGAGGCTACTGTGTCGAACCTCTGCCCACTCCCCTGGCCCCATATCCATCCCCGTCCCCACACTGGCCTCTCGCACCCGGTTCACTCACTTCCGCTAACACTTCATCAAACCCCGCAAGGTCAAAATTTTCAGGCATTTCCCCAATGTCATCAATGTCTTCATCAACTTCAACCTCTCTCTATTGGTCTTCCTCGGCTGGCCGGCTTTGTAAAAGAAAGCGAGTGATGAGTGACTGCTGCCGGGCATTCACTCGCTCGTTGTACTGCTTCTGGTATTTTCTTGAAATAGATTTTACAAATCCAATCATTTGCTCCCTTTCACCTGAGTCAATCTCAATGTTTTGGATCATCTCTTGAAGGCTGGTACAGACACCCAATAAGAGTGACAGCTTCTGTGTCGTCACTTTCCTCTGCTCGGTCTCTCCTGCATCACTCGCTGCATCACCACTCTCACCACCTTCTTCATCCTTCAGGAGATCCTCGACGTCATTTGTGTTACCTTCTTGCATTAGTTCTTCTAAATCTTCCCAAGTCACTTCTTGAAATCCTGGGGCTAGGTTACTGCGGACGGTTTCCAACACTTGGTTCATTAACTCTGCTGTCTCTTCGTCTCGGCAGACTTGAGTTGTGGCAGGAGTGCCGACCAGGCATGCCTAACGGTTGCTTTTGTAGTATTTCCCCAGGCTTTTACAAAGAATTTGACTGCCTTGCAAATGTTATAATTTTTCCAGAAGGCAGTAACGGTCATTGTGGAGGTTGCAGGTACACCAGGTGGAGCAGGGATGGCAGGGTTTGCAGGTGAGCCAGGTGGAGGAGTGGAGGCGGAGGCTGTGGGTGAGCCAGGCAGAGCAGCGGAGGCAGCGAGGGGAGGATCCTCCTCCTCCTCACTACAGTGACCCCTCGGTTAACGAACTCAATCCGTTCCAGAAGGTCGTTCATTAACCGAAAAGTTTGTTAACTGAAACCATTGTTTCAATGGGTTTTTGGGTAATTGGTTCCAGCTCACTGAAAATTTCCTAAATTCAACAAAAATGGTAGAAAAGTTCACTTACTTTGAGGTGTGTATGTAGAAGGCTCCTGGATGATGATGATGATGATGGGATTTAGAATGGGGGTGGAGGAGAAGGAAGAAGAGAAGGCATTGGGGTGGAAGAGAAGTCACCCCATGGCCCATTTCACCCATAAAATTTTAGCTCTCTTGGTGTAATTCAAGATTATTTTCTTTAAATCAACACTGCACTGCATTATATATTGTCAATATGTAAAATATATTTCAAAATGACCAATAATTTGCTTGGAAACACAGAAAAAAAGCGTTTAGTTGAAGAGAGTCTCAAGCAAGATGTTACCTCCAGTGAAAACAGAGAGAGACTAACGCCTGTTTGCTGTGTTAAGAGGCTGGATGGCGCGCATTAAACTAGTCACTTTCCCTAGCCCCCACAGGCAAAAACGCAGAAACCATTATTGACCACCGAGCCTAGCAACCACTGGTTATAGAGGCGAAAATCTCACACGTGGGCGCAACACTATTCCACCGAGCGTGTGTGTGAGAGTGAGTGAGGGGGAGCGGACAACTACGTCATCAACATGGCAGCAAACAAACTCTATCTTTGATGCGCTCTGACGCTTCCTGCAAAATCTCCGTTATTCAAGAGAATCCAGACGTTATTATCAAAATGGGTATCTATTGTAACTTACCGTTATTGTCGAAAATGTTATTGTGGAAGTCGATATTGGCGAGAGCCTACTTAGTCATTAGTTTTAAGAAGTTAGAGAGAATTATATTATCTCAATGTAGACTTACCGAACGCAATAAACCGAAAACTTGTTCCTTCTTGTTCTTGACGGACTCGATATACGAGAGCAGGAGGTCAAGCATGGCATCCATAGTTTCATCACCCTGGATCTCCGTCCTCAGCAATTCGCTCACATTGTTTGTGATGAAGTCCAACAAGGGCTCCACCACACTCTCCAGCATCTCAATCCCAATTGTATTATTCTGCATTAGGAACTTCCTGAAATATATATAACAGGTTATGAAAAGGGTCTTGAGACTTGATAATTACTTAATTATTATTACCGAAGACTGACAAATACTATTACTGTTTATGTTAGTTTCGAAGATCATGTGAACCCAAGGAAAGAATGAGGATGAAAGTAAATAAGGTAATGAAAAATAGAGAAAATCAGAGAAAAGGTTGAATATATATGAAAGACATGCAGCTATTTTTGGTCTCATTCTATTTCAAATGTACAGTACTGTATTTTACTTTTATGGTCATCCTCGAACCCACTTAATGCAGTTCATAAAATTGAGAGTCTTATTTTTTCGATATACCGCTGAAATTGAACTACTGTATACTGTACTGTACCTTACCTGTATTATCTTGACTATTGACAAACTTTATCAATATTAAAAATTATTGGTTAACTTTTGACTTATCTTTTTTATGTCATCATCATCATTCGTTTACTGCCCCACTTCTGACACTCATCCTTAACATGCTACTTTTTTCATAATCATTAGAATGGGCAAAGATGTCTTGTTGTCCATCTCTTACCCTGTACAAAGAGTTCTATCTCTCGTAATTTTTATCATTGTTGGACTAATATACTGTACAGTACTGTATTATTAACTTTGTTACGCACTTAAAGACCTTCGTTGTTGTAGTAATAACAACTCACCCTGCTGATAAACTTTTACTGTATGAATATATCGTATTGACAGGTACATGACTAACGTTTATGTGATTTACCTTATCAATTCGAAGGCTTTTGATCTGTGAACAATTTCTGCGAAGCGAGAAAATGTTTCAAACTTGCCGCTCAATCCCATGTCGAACACCTCCTTGATATTCTGGCGGGTGGACAGAGGCAGGAAGTCAAGCTCCACCAAGTCCTCAGGCTGTGCCCCACTCATCAACCTCATGTGCACCTTCATCGACCACTTCTCCATTATTCTTGAAAAGAAGTTGGCTTCAGGACTGAAATTTATACATTAGGTTTATGTATATGAATCAGTAAACAGCCACAACGTAACGTTAAACTGGCTAGTGTTGCTAGGTGTTGAGAAGAAGGCAAAGTTATTACTATTGGTTGGGAAGTCCCTCACCACCCACAACAAAGTTAGAGTAATGATAATAATGTATTGTAATTTGGAAAAATTACTTATTCCTGGAACCTCTTTCAAAGTTTACATAGGTATATTTTAGAGATTGCAGCATCAAAAATACTAATAAAATTGGGATTACGTACAGTGAACCTCTGGTGTTACTGTACAACAAAAGCATTTACAGTCGTGGGTTTAATTCCCGGGCTGGATGTAAGAAGGAAGTTATCTAAAATGAACCTACAAAATATCAAAGGTTTTCTCCAGTTTCTTCTTGTACTCACATTAGACAAAGGTTGTAACAAAGAACAGCCCAACTGCCCAAATGGTCTAATAAACTGATTAGTGGAAATTTTGATTTTGAAATTAAACCTGAGATTGACTTGCCTGTTTGAATTGGGACTCCAATGAGATGATCTATAATCATTTAGTCCTCTAGGCATTCCATATCTTTCTGGTTCTTCATTATAATAATCGTCTTGTGGTGCTTCATTATAATAATAGTCTTGTGGTGCTTCATTATAATAATCGTCTTGTGGTGCTTCATTATAATAATCGTCTTGTGGTGCTTCATAATAATAATCGTGTTCACTACTTGTTTCATACTCATGTGATTCACTACCTCCTTCACTACTTGTTTCATACTCATGTGATTCACTACCTCCTTCACTACTTGTTTCATACTCATGTGATTCACTACCTCCTTCACTACTTGTTTCCTCATAATAGTTAGATGTATCACGCCGTGATCTTGACCTCGGCGATCGTTTAGTCCTAGATTCATCAGTGATCCATTCAGATCCCGGATCTTGCTCTCCTCTAGCAATTGTGTCATGTTCCATAGTTGCTCTCTTTCCGTCATCTGGAAATGGTTATTCTCAATAAACTTCAAATAAATCTACCCTTTGTAGCATGCTGGGGTGTGTAGAACCTCCATTAAAAACTATCCAATACAAATCTATGACAACACCCAACTGCAATACAATTGGTAACCTCGGTGCTGCAGACAGAAGAACATAAGAATGAAGGAAACTGCAGCAGACCTATTGGCCCATACTGGGCAGTCCCATTTACACCCAACCCCTATTGCTCGTACTGTATATCCATCCAACCTATGTTTAAAGTTATCCAGCGTATTCGAGTTAATGATCCACTACTCTTTCCAAACCAATGTTTACCTATTACTCGCCTAAATCTAAGTTTGTCTAATTTAAAACCATTGTTACGAGTTCGCTCCTGGTTGGATAGTTTGAGTACCCTTGTAATGTCACCTTTGTTCAGCCCTGACTTCCATTTACCGGTATACACCTCTATCATATCGCCCCTCACTCTACGTCTCTCGAGGGAGTGCAAATTAAGATGTTTTAACCTGTCTCTGTACTCATGGTTCCTAATGCCCAGGATTAGTCTTGTCATTCTCCTCTGAATTCTTTCTAGGGATTTTATATCCATTCAGTAATACAGTGACCAGAATTGAACTGCTTAATCCAAGTGAGGTCTCACAAGCGCAAGATATGGTTTTAGGATGACCTCGCTAGTCTTGTAACTAACACTCCTTTGTATGAATCCAAGTACTATACTTCATTAGCTTTGTTTCGAGGAAATACACATTGTTTACTTGGCTTAAGATTCCTACTTATCATACTCCTAAATCTTTCTCACATTCGGACTTCTCCATAACATCATTGTTCATCTGAGATCTGGTTTCTCTGTTTACATCTCCTGGACTAAAGTACTTTACATTTGTCTACATTGAATTTCATTTGCCATTTTTCAGACCATTCGAAAAATTTGTTTAGATCTTTCTGGAGTTTTGCGAAGTCCTCGTCAAAATTAACTACACGCCTTATTTTAGTGTCATCAGCAAATTTACTTGGGTTGCTGTCTACGCTGATATCTATGTCGTTTATTTATATAATATATAATAATGGTCCAAGTACTGAGCCTTGGGGTACTCCACTAGTGACATTACTCCAATTGGATTTAGTGCTGTTAATGCTCACTCGCTGTTTCATGTCCTGTAACCATGCACTAATCCATTTTAGAATATCTCCTCCAATGCCATGAGCCTCCACTTTTCTTATTAGTCTTTCGTGGGGGACTCTGTCGAAGGCTTTGCTAAGTCAAGATATACCACATCATAGTTGTGCCCCTCGTCCACTGATTTGAAAACAGCTGAAAAGAATGTTATTAGATTAGTTAGACATGAACGCCCGCATCTACTCGTTATATCACACAAAGAAAACTACAGTATAATTAGAAAAAATGTATGAGTAAAGTGGAAGAGACAAGAAGTAAGAAATGGAATAGTTTTTGTAGTCTTAAGAGTTGAGAGAAGATAATTGTAATAGATATACTGTATTGTACTTCACCATAGATGAGGGGAAGGGTAGATTATAGGTGAGACTGATAGGATGGGTAGATCATAGGTGAGGGGAAGGATAGGTCATAGGTGAGGGAAAATTAAGTAATAGGTGAGGACTGCAGGGTTTGAGATGAACTGGCATGAATCATTATGCTTCTGTTAAATATTCAGAAAATGCATTCTGGTCGGTATTCTCCAATTTTCATGTCTTTATAAAATTAGGTAATTTTGTGCATAATTTAACTTTGTTTCAGCATGTGAACCACTTACAGTACTAAATTTAGCTTGTGTTATTTTATAATACCACCTTGACCTCAAACTACCCTTGGAAATATTGACACTGTACGTTAATGCCGTTTAAAAAATTCAAACAAAACCTGTAACAAAGCATCAAAAAATAAGTGGAACAGATAAAGCATTACAAATATAAAAACAATAATGCCAGGAAATCATGAAAGGCACTGTACTGTATGATAACTTGGCCATAGCAGTGATAGCTTTATACTGTATAGGTGTACTGCGACTGTACTGTAGTTGTCATAATAATAATAATAATAATGATGAAAAAAAAATGTGGCCTTTTGGGAAGTAACAATACTCATACACATGCTATTTTTGTCATGGGTCTGATACAGTATAGTATTCACAATTTATATACGTAGTAAATGATTCAAATCTGAGCATTCTACTAGTTAACTTTATACAACTGGGAGGCCATTCTAGGTCATAGGTGAGAGGAAAGTGTAGGTGGAGAGTATAGTTACCTATTTTTGAGGGACAGAAGAGTTCGTCTGTGCCATCTGTACAGTCCTCGACGTCATCACACACCTTCTGACACTCCAACACCTGATTGTCCGCACATGTGAAATTACATTCCTCTTGGCTGTTAGAAGAGGAATTTTGACATTGTTTAGTCTTCTTGTTTTCCTATTTATTTTTCATTAAATATCTCATATGTGTATATAATTGTGTGTGTGAATACAGTATTAGCTTTGAATATTCCTTTTGTAACACACCACTGACAAGATATAGAACTTACTTAATAAATTCCTTAGCTTTCAAGAGGCCACCGCCATGTGCTGCCTGTCGTGAGGGCCTGCCATTGGCAGACATAGGAGGCCCCCTTTCTCTGTGTGGGTTAGGGCCTCTTTCACCAAATGGTTGCTGGCCATATCCATCCATTGGACCCATTATATCTTGTGGGGGTATTCCCATAAAAGCCATCCATATGTTACTGCACTCATTAAAATCATCACAAGTGTCCATTCTACCTGAGCACTTCATCAGGGCCATGGGTCCATAAAAAATGTGTAACATCATCATGAGGTGCTGTCTCGCCGAATTGAGCACGATTCTCCGTAGGACTCCATCCTGTTCCACTATCTGATCCATCAAGGTACCTACCAGACCCGCCACCAACATCACCTGTTTGTGGACTTCACCCTGGATATCGCCCTGTAAACATTAGCATTAATTATTCTTCCATTTATGGCATGGAGCTGTGAAATATATATACAGTGGTCCCTCGGTTAACGAACACAATTAGTTCCAGTAGGTCGTTCGTTAACCGAAAATTTCGTTAACCGAAACCATTGTTTCAATGGGATTTTGGGTAATTGGTTCCAACTCACCGAAAATTACATATAAACTAAAATTAAATGCATAAAGTACACTTACTTTAAGGCTCCTGGTTGATGATGATGATGATGGGAATTAGAATGGGAGTGGAGGAGAAGGGAGAAGAGAAGGCCATTTCACCCATAAAATTTTAGTTCACTTGGTGTAATTCAAGATTATTATCTTTAAATCAACAGTGCACTGCATTATATATTGTCAATATGTAAAATAAACTTCAGAATGACCAATAATTGTACTGTAAAAACATAAAAATATTTTATGTTCAAGAGAGTCTCAAGCAAGAAGCTTCCTCCACAGAGCAGGGACACACACTGACGCCATTTTGGGTGTGTTGAGTGGCTGTTTGGAGCTAATAACTAGTTCCCTGTACTTCAATTATGTTAAATAATTGTTAAAATGACTAAAAACTTTAATATAAGACTTGGAATATTATTGAATAGTACAACCTTCTTGATATTTACTCAAAGGCAAACACATATTGGGAAAAATTCGTAAGGAATTCGTTAACCGAAGTGAAGAATCTTATGGAAGGTAATTCGTTAACCGAAATTTCGTTAACCGAGGCGTTCGTTAACTGAGGGATCACTGTATGTGCCAGCCATAGTGATATGACATTGGATAAAGAATATACTTACAACAACTTTTCATATTAGTAATTGTGAAAGGAATGCTCGTAAGCACAGTAATTAACAATATAAAGTTGCAGAGGAAGTGATCAGTAGAGCAGTAAGGAACTCGCTTATAGTGATTTAAACACACACTAGTGATTGAGGTGAGACAGGTAATAAATATAATGTACTTTACTGTACCTGTATACGGTAAGAGAGAGGTAGTGACACAGCAGTAAGTGTAAGCTATGTTAGCACTGAATTTCAGTAACATTCCCAAGAGTTATGACTAACACACACACACACATTTTTTAAGTACAGTACAGTATAGTTATTGGTACTTTTTGAATGCTGTATGGCTTTTTAAGCAGAAAAGTTGATAAAAAGACAACACTTCAATAGTTTTGATAAATGATTATTGCAGATACTGTAATATTGGTGAGAGTATTAAAATAAGAACTATGGGAGGTGCAGCTATTTTAGTACTGTAATGGTACTGTCTCTAGAAAATGTGTTGTTTACATCATTTAACAAAGAATCACTTACAGCATACGCTCGTTTTTTAAATATCCAAATAAATCTTTGTATTTTGTGTCCACGTTAGTTGCTAGATGAGACTTATTTCTCATCATCCACAGAATTAAAAATATTATATATGAAGCGAAGATTCCTAATCACTTAATTACACAAGGCGACCCATGAAGAGAATTGAAAAAAAGAAAGAGTAAATAACAGACGTGATAATATGTTCAGGGTATTAAATATAAAAAACATGGTGATATTTGTTGAATAGCAACACTGTTGTTTGACAACCAAAAGCTAAACAATAAGATAAACTTCCTTGAATAACTCCCTCCTCATCAACAGGTCCACATCATGAGCTGCTGCCACCAAACCATCAAGTTACTCAGTCAAAAAATTTAGCTATTGTCCACATATTCTTTATCTCTTAATGAATATGAAATTACAAATACATTACAGGATGCTTCATATCTAAATGCAACTATCAAAGTCAAATCAATACAGAAGATTTGTCAAATTTACAAAATTCATGTCCAGAGACAGACCAACAGACATTTGGAAGACACAGGAGGAATTAAAGTCAAACAGTTTATCACTTCAAGAAACTTACATCTGTGGCAACCTCGTTCATGTCGATCACCAGGCTCTTAACAAGTGACCTGACCTCCATAACCAGTGAGTCGTTGCTGGCAGCCCAACTGGTGTCGGGACAGATGTTGAGTGCCTGTAACCTGGCGACGCGCTGGGTAGTCAAGGCATGCTCCTTTACCTTCAGGAACACATCCTCCATTGTGGCTGCCACTATCCCCCCTCGTCCTGACCCACCCTGACGACACAAGACAAATATTGAGGTCTCTCTCTCTCTCATATTTTTTATTATAAAAAATATTAGTACAGTAGAGGAGTAATATAGGTAATAATAGTAATTTTGAATATAATTAATAAAACAATCGGTAGCAGTTCAAAAAATGTCATTACTGTAATTTATTTGATTTATTAAAGATTTTTATTATCAAATCAATTTTTTTTTCTACACCGTATGCTTTGTCCTCAACCTTGGTGTGATATTCATTGATCATATACCTGCATTAATCAGAGTACAGTACTGCACCATTCTCATATCTAAGGGTTGACAACCATAGTTTTCCATTCAAAATGTTTTCAGGCTTTTTTTTTTCAAATCCTCTGAAATTTTCTATCTCTGGAGACCCAAAGTTTTTAATTTCATTCATCCATCCCAATCTTTACCTTCTTCTGGCCCTCCTACCCTCAACTTTGTCCATTAATATACAGCATCTGCTATTATCCCTCCATCCCTCCTATTTCTGTAAATTTCAAGTATTTCTCTTGATGTTTTTGTCAGTCTTAGCACTTTTACACATTTATTTTCCTGTACATGTAACTTATTTTTAACATTTGCCTTTAACACCACAGTTCAAAGATCTCTAACCTCTTTCTGGTGTCTGCTGAAAGTAGCCATGCTTCTGACCCATACATCAGTCCTGACCATATATAGCATTTCAGCTGCATCTTTTTCTCAAATAGAATGTAACGACCCTTTTATTGGGTCCTTTAGGTTATAAATTGCTGTTTTTGCTTGACCTATTCTTGTGTTAATTTTTTTGGGCACATATACAATCACAGTTAATATTACTATCAAACTAACACATACCGAAATAAGTAGATGTTTTTTATTTGTAAAATTACCCCTATGTGTCTAGCAATAGATTTCAAAACATTAAAGAGTAAGTTGTGTCTTACTGTCATATTTAAAAAAAGAGACTTTAATATATTTGAAGGTTTTACTTACATGCCTTTCAAGAAGTAGAAGTAAGGATTTGTTCAAGATGATACGTTTTTCTTTTCCTCAGGTTATACAGATCTTAAGATAGACATCGTCTAAAAGTTTTAAAAATGAGTAAAACAAGGATTAACTTACCTTGTATATGTAGCCAGGTGGCAGCTTCTTGTCGTTGATGAGGAGGAGGGCATCCCTACCCTCATTGGCCATGTCAGGGATCACCCGACACGTGCTCCCTTCCGTGTTGACTACACCACAAGAAGAAACATTACAGTAAAACTCACATAATGAAACAGTTGGATCAAAACATATTCATCCTATTATTATTTTAATTTCTATAAAAACCACGAGTCATGCATAACAAAGCTTTGAATATTTTTTTAATAAATGCTGTAAGCCATTGGTTTCAATCTGTCACTAGTCACTTTACTTTATTACATAACTATAACATAATCAGTGTAAAGTACTGTCAACATGCAAACACTGCAGACACACTTACACTGAGAACAAATGAGCTGAATTGGAGACATGAGAAGGTTATTTGTTATGTTCACATCATTAGTCATACTGAAGGGGTCGATCATCAGAGTGAGAATACCAAATGGTATATGACAAGGTAGTTTGGCTGGCCCTTTTAACAAGTTCATATCCACATCCAACATCTCGATGATATCTATTGGGAATGAATTGGGTATGATATGTTATGAATTTCCAACTGACATCTGCCTAGTACAGTCAAGAAAGATATAGAGAAATTAAAGAGATAATCCTGAATAAGAATAGTTTGATTGGGGATTACTCAACTTTAGGTCACAGCAAACCCTTACTTTTATGATGATATAATTTTACAAAGTGTTGCCCATCCACAAACACATCACAGTAGGCTTAAGGGAAGGTCGAGAGCTAAGGGTATATTGCAAGAATAACTGAAGATAAAACTAACCTATTGTTAAAGCAGAAGAATCCTCAATCTTAACTCCCTAAGGAGAACAGAGGTAATAACTAGGCTCAATAATGGCAGAGACGGCTGATAATAATCGTATAATGATATTAAAATGTTTGTTAAATTTTGTATCAATCCTCAAAGCTAATTTCAAATAACTGAAAGGAAACAAAGTTTGCACGGAGGAACAGATAGGGATGTGCCTCAACATATTCCTCGATGAAGCGAATAATAGTTAATAAGCAAAGAGTGAATAGGTGCTCTGGAGGAGTCAGTAGATATTAAAACAAAAACATTTTGAGCAGACAAGGTACGAGGTAGGGAGAGCCAAGAGGAGGATTATCAGTGATCACAAAGAAGGAAAAATTTAGGGTAAAAAGCTTATTAAAAATTTATATCAATGAGAGATTATAATCCAGTGAGTATTCAATACTCAAAAAAAGTTTTAATGAACTATATATTGCTTGCTAAGATAACAAATCCGAGAAACATACTGTACTGGTAAATACATGTAAGTACTACAGGTATTTTGATTACTGGGAGGATGTCATAAAGGGAAATGTACAATTGAAAATCATGAAAGAATCTTAAAAAAACTTACTCTTGGGTCCATTATTCTCGACGTCAACCAAGAGCAGCTCCCAGCCTGACAGAAGGTCACTTCTGAACATGCCTTCTTTTTCCCACAAGAATAAGTGCATCGCTGTGAACGCCTCTATCTTCTCGAATAATGTCCTAAGGGAAAAATATTTAATATCATGTTTATAGTATTAACTCGTGTGTAATAGCTAATAAAAACTGCTAATTGTACTGAAGAGAACCTAGTGTGATTAAAATCTTACTAAATGTTAGAATGTTAGGTGTATGACCAAGTATTTTATGAGTAACACAGTTAAGAAAATTGTAGTACGAAGTGGTAGTAGTGTGGGCATGGGGGAGTAAAACGACTATTTCTCCCTCCCCACATGCTATTGAAGAGGACCAAACTATCTTCTGCGCCCACAGGTGAAACTTTATTTTTAAAAAGCAGAGTTAGTTACTTGGCAAGTATCACCATGGCCACATAACGTTCCAGCATATCAATATTCTTCATTTCTCAGCTTGTGTCACTTAACTAAAATAATTAGCTACTGCCAGGCCCAAGATGCTGTCACGTCTAATGTTTGAAGAAAGTAAAAGTGACACCAATTATGCTCGAAATATTTATTGCGAATCATTTGCATTATATGGAAAAATAGAGTCCATTGAAATATGATGAGAAGAAAATTTTCAAAGCATTCACTGTAACTTGCATTAAGCCAAAAAACAAACAAATCTTTTACATTTTATTATCTATCAAAGTTTTCAAAACTCGTTCACTGTCTAAAATAAACATCCAGATATATATATATATATATATATATATATATATATATATATATATATATATATATATATATATATATATATATATATATATATATATATATATATATATATATATATATATATATATATATAATTCTTCCCTACCCTCCTCCTGACTCACATCTCATCATCGGCCAATATCTCGTATGCCTTCGGAAAGGGTGGGATGTAAGAGACGAAGGCTACAACTTCAGGAACGTTCAGGGCACTCGTTTTAGGTAGATCGTATACACCATTCCTGATGCTTACTTGCACACCTGCAAAATCAAAACAAAATTAGAATATATTAATATACAGTAGACTACCAGTACTGTATTTTTTATACCTGTACCCATTCATTTCCTGATCAATGCTCACAAAAGTAAGCTGGCTAGTTAATGTAAACTGTCTCCTGTCTGTGTGTCAGTATACTCTACCTGTCGCCTGTCTGTGTGTGTCAGTATACCTGTATCCTGTCTGTGTACGTGTCAGTATACCTGTATCCTGTCTGTGTGTGTCAGTATACCTGTATCCTGTCTGTGTGTGTCAGTATACCTGTCTTCTGTCCTCTGTGTGTGTCAGTATACCTGTATCCTGTCTCTGTGTGTCAGTATACCTGTCTTCTGTCCTCTGTGTGTGTCAGGCATACTGTCGCCTGTCTGTGTGTCAGCATACCTGTCTCCTGTCTGTGTGTGTCAGCATACCTGTCGCCTGTCTGTGTCAGTATACCTGTATCCTGTCCTCTGTGTGTGTCAGCATACCTGTAGCCTGTCTCTGTGTGTCAGTATACCTGTCTTCTGTCCTCTGTGTGTGTCAGTATACCTGTCGCCTGTCTGTGTGTCAGCATACCTGTCTCCTGTCTGTGTGTGTCAGTATACCTGTCTCCTGTCTGTGTGTGTCAGCATACCTGTCGCCTGTCTGTGTGTGTCAGTATACCTGTATCCTGTCTGTGTACGTGTCAGTATACCTATCCTGTCTCTGTGTGTCAGTATACCCATCCTGTCTGTGTGTCAGTATACCTGTCTCCTCTCTGTGTGTGTCAGCATACCTGTCCCTGTCTGTGTGTCAGTATACCTGTCTTCTGTCCCCTGTGTGTGTCATACCTGTCGCCTGTCTGTGTGTGTCAGTATACCTGTCTCTGTCCTCTGTGTGTGTCAGCATACCTGTCTCCTGTCTGTGTGTGTCAGTATACTGTCTTCTGTCTCTGTGTGTGTCAGTATACCCGTCGCCTGTCTGTGTGTGCTGTATACCTGTCGCCTGTCTGTGTGTGTCAGTATACCTGTATCCTGTCTGTGTACGTGTCAGTATACCTGTATCCTGTCTCTGTGTGTGTCAGTATACCTGTATCCTGTCTGTGTGTGTCAGTATACCTGTATCCTGTCTCTGTGTGTCAGTATACCTGTCTTCTGTCCTCTGTGTGTGTGTCAGTATACCTGTCTCCTGTCTGTGTGTGTCAGTATACCTGTCTCCTGTCTGTGTGTGTCAGCATACCTGTATCCTGTCTCTGTGTGTCAGTATACCTGTCTTCTGTCCTCTGTGTGTGTCAGTATACCTGTCGCCTGTCTGTGTGTGTGTCAGTATGCCTGTATCCTGTCTATGTGTCAGTATACCTGTATCCTGTCTATGTGTCAGTATACCTGTATCCTGTCTATGTGTCAGTATACCTGTATCCTGTCTATGTGTCAGTATACCTGTCTCCTGTCTGTGTGAACAAATATAACATCTACTACGAAACAACCTTGTAAAGGATTGCCAACGGCTTTATGCCGGGGAGCTCCTGCTTAACACAATTGCTCAAAGTATTGGATATTTGGACCCATATTCCGGAACAGGGTGGTAAAATATTGACAATATATACCTAGATTTTGCTAAAGCTTTCGACAGTGTACCCCACGAAAGGCTGAAAATCAAACTGGAAGGGTACGGAATTCGGGGAAATGTCATAGCATGGATAGAAGACTTCCTACATGACCGCAAGCAGTGTGTGGTGATTAGTGTCACGAAATCATCATCTGTACCTGTCACAAGTGGGGTACCACAGGGCAGTGTATTGGGCCCGCTGTTGTTTGTTTGTTTCATAAATAACACGCCTGACGTTGTACACTCCTCCATACAAATGTTTGCTGACGACGGCAAGTTATTTCGGGAAATCAAGAACCAAGCAGACTGTGAAGAGCTGCAGAAGGATCTCTGTGAGCTCCAAGAATGGTCGAAGAAATGGCTGCTGAGATTCAATGTCACGAAGTGTAAGAGGATGCACCTGGGGCGTACCAACGGTAAGGAGGCGTATCATACGTCCCAACGGGATGAAGAAACTGCACTATTTGAGACAATGTGAGAAGGACCTTGGTGTGTATGTTGACAATGAGCTGAAGTTCTCGGGCCATTGTGAGAAGAAGGTAAATCAGGCAAATAAATTATTGGGTCTTATAAGAAAGAAGGTCGTTTAGATATCTAGAAGGTCAGTCCCTCGTAACGATCTTCAGGAGTGAAGTGCTTCCCCATCTGGAGTACTGTCACCCCGTCTGGTCCCCAAGATATGCGAGGGACTGTCAGTTGGTTGAAAATGTTCAAAGGAGGGCCACCAGACTGATGCCTGCACCTCGGTACCTCAACTACCCTGAGGGATTGGAGCGCCTGAACGTGCCTAGCTTAAACTGCAATGGGCGACCTAATTGAGGTGTATAAGCATCTCAGGGTGCACTACTCGGTCGAGTGTCCTTACTTGGAGCTGGCGGACGCTCGCCCCACAAGGGGTCACAGCTCAAGATTGAATAAGCCGCAGGTCCAGAAAACTGTGAGGGCAAACTTTTTCGGGGTGAGAGTTGTGAACTCTTGGAACAATCTACCAGAGAGTGTTGTGACGGCACCGAGTGTGAGCTCTTTCAGGACCAGACTTGACCAACACTGGAGCAGGTTCAGGTACATTCAGGAGCCGGTGCATGCCCAGTACTTGCCAACAGTGCGTAACAGAGACGTGACCGATCGCCCAAGTGGCTAATGAGCCGATCAGTGGCGAAGAGGATAAAAAATAAAAATAATAATGATTCATAGAACTTGGTAATTTAACTAACAAAAGTCCACCACCTAATATGTTAAGACGTATTTAAGTTCTAACATCTGACAAACAAGCCAACTTTAGAATACTGTAGTTAAAGTATACTGCAATGTGCTGAACCTGCAGAACAGATAACGTGGTACTCAAGAGATCTTGGGATAAAACAAGGTCAAGTAGAGCTACAGTGCCACGTAACACTCTATACCAGCCATAATTTATCAAAGGCGAGTTTCAGCACCTGTAAAATATATACTTACTGATTGAAAGAAAAATATTGGAAAATTTATACATAGTACTATCTGTTCCTACACTATGCACACATATCAATCAATCATTCAGATTATATATATATATATATATATATATATATATATATATATATATATATATATATATATATATATATATATATATATATATATATATTGCATAGTGGAGTGGTAATGATGCTTTCTACTTCTATACCAGATTTCAACAATTTCATCAACGTTTTATAAAATGATTCAGTGAGAATGTTGTCTTCATCATATATTGACACTGATTTTCATAAATATACATCTAAACTGTACGTTCTTTTTACGTATTTAGCGCCCTTGTTACTCTGAAATTTGGGCGCCAATATGCATTCTGCTGCTCTGCACTCGTCTGCAGTCCACTGACTCAACACTACAGTCAAGTGACCTCAGACCTGTCTGATACATTCGGTGAATGGGTACGATGACAGCGCTGCTGCAAAAAACGTGTTTGATGTAATCATAATGCAGTGTAAGGAAATAATTAGTTTTGTTAATCATTTTAAAAGATCAGAATCACAGTGAAATCTAACACGGCCTGAAAATTGGTGGATGAGTGTGACAGACTTGGCCGCTCGAGCCTGAAATATAATCGTGAACAACTTCATATTTCAGTGATTCTGAACTTTTAAAATGTTAGTTTTTGCATAATGTAGTTTCACTGTTACGTAATTTGTCTTAGTATGCCTTATCGTAAGTAAAAATAAATATATATTAAATGCGTCCTCCGAAAGCGTCAATTTTCTACCAGAGTTTAACAGCTAATTCATGTATAAGATTTCTGATAAACTTCCTACGTGTTCCTGTTTGAAATAATGAATGTCTGTATCTACATATAATTTAGCTAAATATCTTTCTCGTCAGAAACGGTTATCCTAACGATTATGAATAAACTAATTTAGAAATGCATCATTACTTCAGGACGAAATCGAACAGCTTTGCAACAACCAATCAACTGCAACTCTTGAGGGAAACAACGCACTATAATCACTTTGCTACATCAAGGAGCCGCCGCAGGGAGTTGATTTACAAATAATTCCCAGCTGGACCCCAGAGTATTCACGCCATCAACTTCAATGGTAAATGTTATTTTTAGTCCTCTAATATTCTAGTGACTCAAAAGTATATAATTTCCTATGTATTTTGCTGTTTTGAATGAATTTGAGCCTCAAAACTCGCGAATCAAATTTTTTTTAGTTATGACCTCCCCTTCCCCCAACAAAAATGGGAACCTCGTGGGAACCGGGGTGTTGGGTGGGGGGAAACTCAAAAACGAGTGATTTGCACCAGTTTTGAAGGTCAAATTTATTCAAAACAGCAAAACACATAGGAAAAACATATTTTTCCTAACCAAAATATGCATCCTAACCTAACCTAGATTTCACGTATGTTACCAGATTTATCGTAAATGATTATAGGACTAAAGTTAACAAATACCACTTCAACTCACAAACTGGACCACATAAACACAATAAACTTTATTATCAATCATGTGTTAACTAAGCTGTGCGTTAAATTTTTTCAAGGGTCATTACTTACTACCATTTAATAAAATCTACAATATAGTTTATAAACTTTAATTAGCATGTTCGAAAGTACCTACGGTGACATTTTCTATATAATAAAAATTAGATCGTGTTTTTTAACTTAAAATTATATCTCTAAATTGAAATGAAAGTCTTTAAATTACTTCAAAGATCGATTCTAACTACTGTAGACTATAAAAAGGTAATCTACTGAAACTGCAATCCTATTACATTATTTTTTTATTTATTTAAGGGGTGTTGTTATTGTTTCTAATTTCTTTGTTATTTGTATCATTATTATCATTATCTTTTGTTATTCTATTATAATTATTATTGTGATATTATTTATACAATTATTATTATTATCGATAACATGATGCTCTTTTATCGTCATCACAGTACATTACTTACCCCTGGCTGTGACAGACCCCCCGGCCGTGAGTGACAGTTCGGGTTCTTCGCTGGTTATTACCTGTAGCTGCCAACTCAAGTCCACCTCTGTAAAAACGTAAGTGTAAATCGTGATAAGAGTTAAGTATAGTACACAGTATTTACTAACACCATGTAGGTTGTTGTAGTCTACACACTTTTCTTCAAATACAGTAAATGTACCGTATTTTTTAGGTGCCTTCAAAACAGCTGCAGGGAAGAAATAAACATAATAATACCCTAGTGTGATTAAGTGTTGAAAAGGAATGGATTCTCTTCGTGAAACAGATGTGCCTTGTTTTTATTGCTATGGCTGCAAAAATTATATAAAAAATGCATTTGACTATATTTAAAACGTTAAAGTTAGGTTTGGTTAAAGTTAAGTTAGATTAGGTCAGGTTAGGTTAAATTTAAGTTAGGTTAGGTAAGATCAGGTAAGGTTAAAATTGTTAGGTTAAGTTAGGGTATGAAATAATAACCCTTAAACACACGCTTGTCTTATTTTAGTTGGTGACTTTAATGTATAAAATGGATTTTTACCCTTGTGTGTGTGTGTGTGTGTGTGTGTGTGTGTGTGTGTGTGTCAGTGTGTTTGTGTGTGAATGTAGAATACGTGTACTGTAATAATTAACGGTTTTATTGAGACTTGCAGCTTAGGGCTGAAAATAAATTCTGTACACTTTATGAGATATTGCGGAGTGGGTCATTTATTATAAGTTTTAATCATATTATTGTAAAGTATTGTATTGTTCAGTAGACTCACCCCCAAGGCACTCTTCCTCTTGACTGACACATTTATAGTCGGCTACAGGTGCGGCATCTGATTCCCCGACCCAGACTGCTACACAGACGAAATATTGTCCACAGTTCTGAAAGGAAATACCTGTATTTGTGTTCACTAAAAAAATTTTACGTTTAATTTTGAGTTTACTTGAACAAAGTGGATATATATATATATATATATATATATATATATATATATATATATATATATATATATATATAATTTTTTTTTGGGAGGGAGAATCACGTGAAGATTAGGCGCCCCAGCTTATTTCTCTTTATTAAACATGGTAACCAAGGTCTACATTGGATCCTATATAGACTTTGATCCTATCGTTAACCTAGCCTAATCTACCTTGACGTAACCTAACATATGCACCCCAGCAAGTGGTAGGGCGTTTAATCATAAAGTGAAATAAGCTGGGGTGTCTAATGTTCACGCCATTCTTTTTTTTAATGATTTACTGGATCCCGTGACTTTGTTTCCTCTGCAGTCGTGTTCTATGTTGTAAATAAAAAAGTTTTGAGAGAACTGACATGTGATATAGATACACATTACTTAATACAAAGAGAAAATAGTAAACTAACCGAAATTGGGTCGACGTTTGCAGTTGAGAAGTCCTGGTCCGGAAACTTTCCACCCATATTCGGATCTGTGAGTAAACCAGAAACAACTCTGCTGCTGTATACTATTGTGATACCCCACCTAAGCTACCTACAAACTGTCGACGGGTTATAAGGAGTCACTGTCTTCTCATTTAAACGATAATTAACCTCCCTCAATTATGATATTTCCATTTGAACTAATTGAACACTAACATAGTCTTTCGTTATGAACATCTAACATAAAGTACATATATACTGCTCTATGTTATTCTATTGGTCTCTACACAAGGTGTTAAACGTGTAAATGGTCTAACCGCCTGTGATGGTGAAGTCGTCAATCACTTCGACGCTTTCCAGCACCGACTGTGTCAGGGTGGAAGTGGACTGAGATGTTAACAGTTTCAAGTAGATCATCTCATATGTTGAACCTGTATTTTCGAAGGTCACCATTTTCTGCAAACACAGTATTGGGTTGTTATATGTTCGCCTTCACACACTACATAACTTTCCTCACTATAATATAACGTTATACAGACATTACCTTAGCACAAATTACTGCAGCTGTAATTTATTTTCTTTTTAATTAATATATTCAATACGTTCAAGTTTCTTCATTCTTTTATCGTTCATGTCACAGTTACTGCTGCTGATAAACATATTCCTACATTAGATGTGCAGAATACAGTAACGATATTTCCTATATATTTAGAATGTTTAAATTGTAACATACACATACTGCCCACTAACATCTACACACACACACATACAGTATACAGTATATATTCACATGCACTCATGACGACAGCAAAAGGTCAGCTTTCTGCACACACACACACACTTACGTCAGTATCACCCCAGATAAAGTCCTTAATGATGTCGGCAGCGAGGGTGGTCCTAACAAGCAGCAGCAACAGAGACGTGGCGGCCGCACGAGGGGCGCCGCCCTTCATACTCATCACCACCATTCTCACACCACGCACAACACAGCCTGGGTCGAATAGATAATGATTAGAATAAGTACTATATTCCTACGATGTAGCCAGTGTGTGTGTGACCAGCCGCTGTAATATTTACCATGATATAAGAACTAACACACGGGTGCCCAAAAATAATGGGAGACCCACTTATGATAACCCTTTGGTGTCAGAGTTCATGATGTGATCAATATTAGATCGATCTAGATGACAGAACACAAAATTACTGTCTCTACTGAGGACGCTTGTACTGTACAGGGATAATGGTAACGACACTGGTGTGAAATATGGTTACCTGGCCATTAATGATTATCTACCCTTGTCTACCTTCCTTTATCTCTGCATTGACCGGTCAAATGGGTCCCATCCTTGATAATATCCGAAACAAACCATCTGAATTTGGGTCCAGTTCTAATGGGTTCTGGTCCTAATGGTTTGGTTAGGTTAGGGCCTAGTTGGACTTGGGACCCCCCATTTGAACTGCAACTAAACATTTTCTTCACCCTGAAGTCTCATTTTACCCCGCCGTCACACACACACACACCAAATTAACGAGTAAACATACAGATAATTAACATCCCCCACACATGGTTGACATATATTCCTAAGATCAATAACAAAATTAAGTCCTGATTCAATCAATACTGTCGATATTCAACTTTATATGAGAATGTGAAACAACCATTCAATTTGAGAGTTGACATTTGAATATACATGGCATTTGAATTATTAAGAAATAGTAGAAAGAAAAACTTTTTAATGTGCTGATATTTGAGACGCGTCTTCGTGGTAGTGTGGTCAATCAGTCGATAGGTAGCGTAGCGACCACCATAACAGTGCATCTACCATACCACCTGCTCTCTCTCTCTCTCTCCTTTTACTCAATTCAGTGTAAGTATCGTATACGCAAATCTATTGATAAACAGCAATACTCTAAAGAAAATGCAAATTTAAGATCCAATTATTAAAAAAAAAGTCTTTCAGGTATTATTAGAATACTGTTTAAAACTACACTATAATTTGTTGTTTTTCATTTCATTGTTTTCACTGAGACGAATACAGGACAATACTGAACTAGGTAAGGAGATTGATGCCCACATTACTAGACTAAACTGTGCATTAACTGTGTACAACGTAGTGTAGTTAATTAGGTTAGGCTACGCTATGTTTTGTTAGTGTGTAGATAAGGTTAGTTTAGTGTTTAGGTTTTCATTAGTTTATATTAGATTAAGTTAGAATTGTTTTTTGCAAGGTTGGTATACAGTAGTTTCACTTAGCTTTGGTGCATTAGTTTTCTTGGGTTAGGTTAGGGAAAATTTGGTTTGGTTACTTGAATTGTTTAAGTAAAATTGGATTTTGTTTCATGAAATTAGGTTTGGTTTGGTTAGGTTAGAAATTTTCTTTGTTAAGTTAGGTTAGATTAAATTTTCCTTTAAGTTAGGTTATAGTAAGTTTTGCTTTGTTAGGTTAGGTTACATTCGGTTAGGTTAGGTTAGGTCAGATTAGATTTGTCTTCGTTATATTTGGTTTCTCTGTATTAGGGTTAGGTTAGGTTAGGTTAGGTTAGGTTAGGTTAGGTTAGATTAGATTATATTTGGTTTCTCTGTGTTAGGGTTAGGTTAGGTTAGGTTAGGTTAGGTTAGGTTAGGTTATATTTGGTTAGGTTATATTTGGTATCGCTGTGTTTCAGTTTGTTAGATTAAGTTTACATTACCGTCCACTTGGGGATACTCGAGCAGGTAGGAAAATCCACCCCAAGTGACTTATGCATTGAAAACTGGTAGTAAAGGTTTTATTTTACCAGTCTTTATGACCCAAAGCCTTACCTGTGTGTGTGTGTGTGTGTGTGTGTGTGTGTGTGTGTGTGCGCGTGTGTGTATATCTGTGTGTAAATATGAATGTTCTTGAATACGCGTGTGTGTATCCAACTCTTTTTACGACTACATCTAATTGTACCTGGCTACCATGCAAGCACTATCCGACATGTGTGGGGGCGGGGCAGTTGTTCTTTAGACCTTTGGAGTGAGGTAGGCTGATGTGTCATCGTTCAAGTATGCTGTTACTAACAACACAAGTAAACATGGCTGGTATATTTTAATCTACCCAGTGAGGGGGGGGTGTATGCAGACAAAGACACACACACACACACGCACACACACACGCACACACACACACACACGCACACACAAACACACACACACACGCTGGCAATGATTTGTATTGGTTAAAGTTTTCACCTTCCCCAACTGTCTTTAACTGCTCCAACAACCAAGTTAATGTTTCCGTGCAAGGCGTCATAACCTTTAATATTAACCAATATATTCTCTTATAAATGACTCAAGGCGAATATCAATCAGATCATTATGTGAGTGTAAGAGATAGGAGCTATTCACAATCCTTAATAAAACTTAACCATATGTACTGAGCGTTATCCAGTAAGGCTATATTTAAATAATGATCATTGTAACGGTAAGTCAATGGTTGAAATTACAGGTCAAGAGCAAAGATCTCAAAAGTAAATTACACAACCGGTTTTGAAATCACAGCAGGATAGGTTATGGCTCGCTGAGAGAGAAATCACTCACTCAAAGATATAAAAATGAGGTGTGTAAGTTAAATATGACTCATCAGTAACTAAGAGATATAAGAACTTTAACTACCCGAGTGTTGTTAAGGCGCAATAACATTAACACGTGAAATAGCATCAAAACTTACGAACCAAATTCTCCCTTTACAATAGTTTCGTTTTGTAACATACATATCCTTTGAGCGTTTGGCTGCATAGGCTAGAATGGCGCTCGGAAATAAATAGGGTGTGTGAGGGGGGCAGGGCGGGGCGGACATAGTGAAGATAAGGTGTTAGAGCTAGTTGACAGATAAAGCCTTCACCTTCAATAACTAAATAGCCCTGTTCTCGATACTTGTCACTGAGTCTTTATGTTTCAAGTTATGCCTCCTCCTCACGTCACATTATATCTCCTCACGTCACAGTATACCTTCTCACGTCACAGTATACCTCCTCACGTCACAGAATACCTCCTCACGTCACAGAATACCTCCTCACGTCACAGAATACCTCCTCACGTCACAGAATACCTCCTCACGTCACAGAATACCTCCTCACGTCACAGTATACCTCCTCACGTCACAGAATACCTCCTCACGTCACAGAATACCTCCTCACGTCACAGTATACCTCCTCACGTCACAGTATACCTCCTCATCGTCACAGTATACCTCCTCACGTCACAGTATATACCTCCTCACGTCACAGAATGCCTCCTCACGTCACAGTATACCTCCTCACGTCACAGAATACCTCACGTCAATACCTCCTCGTCACATAATACCTCCTCACGTCACAGAATACCTCCTCACGTCACATCCTACGTACCTCCTCACGTCACAGTATATCTCCTCACGTCACAGAATACCTCCTCATCGTCACAGTATACCTCCTCACGTCACAGTATACCTCCTCACGTCACAGTATACCTCATCGTCACAGTATACCTCACGTCACAGTATACCTCCTCACGTCACAGTATACCTCCTCATCGTCACAGTATACCTCCTCACGTCACAGTATACCTCACGTCACATAGTATATCTCGTTCTTGCATCATTAACTATTTCAGTTGAGCGTAAAATGCTATCGATAGCTATTTTATTGACTTCAATATAGCGACTGTGTTTATTTAGTTCATCCTAGCGACCATGTTTACTTCATCCTAGCGACCATGTTTACTTCATCCTAGCGACTATGTTTACTTCATCCTAGCGACCATGTTTACTTCATTCCCAGCAACGGACGGTCGTAATGCCAGAGTACACACGACACGCCATAACGGCCTCAGGTGTTCACGTTGTGTACTGGGTCAGTAAATTATTCAGTCCTCGGTAGCTGTGGCCACGACCCTAAAGACTGTTAATTAAGGTCATTAATGTTGGTAAACCTTCTTTGGGCGCTGTTTGTCGGGCCTCGCTCTAAGAGAAATTTGTCTCAGCCAACTACTAGCTGCTTAACCGTACAGCGAACGTCCATAGCATCAATCAACACAAGTAATGCAACAGTTTGTTTATATTTCAGGTAGGAAATGCCTTAAAATTCCCTTGCAAAATAAGCTGAAGCTCTTCACCGCCTCTGAACTTGTCGAGAAATTATTTATATACCATAAATGTAAAGCTGTAAATCGCAGGCGAGTCAGCGTTCACATTTACTCATAAATTCCAGAGGACTGAGCCCCACCTCCCCCACCCCCCTCCCTGTGGTGGAATATTGTTTATTGTGTTGATTTATGAAAGATTTACACTGCATGTTGTCAAGGTTTGTGTTGTGGTGTGATGTGGTTTCATGGTGATTTTTTTATTATCTGAAATTCTCGGGTTATACTTGACAACACACGAAATGAGTCTTGAGCTTGCCTAATTTCTTTTTATCCCCCCTTGACCATCCCCCCCTCTCGACCACCTCTCTCTCTCGACCACCTCCCCCTCGACTACCTTCCTCTCGACCACCTCCCCCTCGACTACCTCCCTCTCGACCACCTCTTCCCCTCTCGACCACCATCTCCCCCCTCGACCACCACCTTCCCCTCTCGACCACCACCTCGACCACCACCTCTCCCTCGACCACCACCTCTCCCTCGACCACCATCTCCCCCTCGACCACCACTTCCCTACTCGACACCACCTCGACCACCATCTCCCCCACTCGACCACCACCTCCCCTCTCGACCACCACCACATCCCTCTCCCTCTCGACCACCACCTCTCCCTCGACCACCTCGACCACCTTCCCTCCCACCACCTCTCCTCGACCACCATCTTCGACCACCACCTCCCCTACTCGACCACCCCTCGACCTCCTCTCTCCCTACTCGGCCACCACCTGACCACCTCCCTCTCTCCCTCTTTCGACCACCACCTCTCCCTCGACCACCATCTCCCCACTCGACCACCACCTCCCCTACTCCCTCGACCACCACCTCCCCTACTCGACCACCACCTTTCCCTCGACCACCACCTCTCCCTCGACCACCATCTCCCCCACTCGACCACCACTTCCCCTACTCGACCACCACCTCTCCCTCGACATGGTCAATATGGTGTTTGTGTGAGTTCTTGGGTTTTATTGCACTAGCTACCTAGGTTAACAAGCGGCAGACACGCAGTAATGGTTTCGACAATAGAAATTTCCGGCGCGTTACAAAATAACCTTATGTGATGTGTTGGTCTTTGTATATGTCAATAAAACTATATTTAGCTCATCAGTGGTAACCATCCGACGATATTGTGAGAGAAAATTACACTATTCTGAAGTCTCGCGCGTCGTTCAGTCCTAATGCTGGTTAATACTGAACTAACTTGTTCTCTAAAAGCCTCGTTATTAAGCTCAGGGATGTACACACACACACACACACACACACACACACACACACACAGACACATCAGCACAAGCTTTTATCTACCCACCTAACGTTAACTTATCTATATTTACTTCAAATATTTACTCGTTTAATTTATCTTGTTCTGATTTTTACATCCATCAATCAGCAGTACAGTATAAGATTTCTATTGATGGGGGGCCATTAGCAGCGGCGGCGTTAGGCTAGAAGAAACGCGCTTAGATCAATTACGTCTCTTGAACCGACACGCAAGGTAACATTCCTAATAGCCTACCTAGCCTCGTGTGGGACGCCGTTGTTAATAATTGAGTACAAGATGCGTATCGGTCTCCCGGGTAACAAGAGCAAACATTTACTGTCCAGGCGGCCGAGTTCACCGCAGCGTCTAAGTGTTTCGTTTTGGATATTTATTTGTAGATAACCCATTGGCCTCTACAGTGTGTGTACAATCAGAGTGTCTGCACATTCCGGGCATAGTGGGGAAATTATAAGATAAACGTTTAAGTATTAATATCATCAAACAACACTCACATGTCTGTATAGATGTAATGTTTGGGGCGACTCGTTTGTATAGTATATTGAGTGGAATATTCTTAACATTATTTTTTTTTTTAATATTCCCCATTAAATGACACTGATTTTGTTTTATTTAATTTAAAAAGCAACACAAGGTATTATCACCACTTTTGTTTTCGTTTTTGACTCATTGAGTATGATGACAAGCGAAGTCGAGGGGTTAAGATATCATAATGTAGCTTCTAGTGGCATAGATATCTCACTCAAGAAGCTAAGATATCTTACAGTACGGGATGACACTCGTTCTGTTGGCTTTACATCAGCGGCACTACGAAAAAAATCTTATCTCGATATTAACAAAGTTTGACATTAGCGTGAATATCCTCAGAATATCCTACGTTACTTTCTACCTAATGAGAGATGCAAGGATGTCTCTAAATGTAGTTAAGAGATTAATGGTACTCCTCGCAATATTTTGGTCACTATATGTCGTATCTTTAGTCAGTCGGATACTTCCCCTTTGGTTTGGCTCTTGGCTGCGAATAGAAGTAAAGAAAACCTTGAAATACGCTTGTGTGTGAATGATTGACGTGTTGTGTCGAAGGACTAAGTTATATCTAGCTGGTATCACCCTGACGACTACCAAACAAACAGGGTGATAAGTTGATCCTTTTAATATACACTACAACAATATATTCTTGGCACACACACACACACACACACACACACACACACACACACACACACACACACACACACACACACACACACACACACACACACACACACACACAGTAATACCATGTACGCTTAAACACTTATATCTGCACGCGTATACATATATTTGTATTCCTAATATTGTAAGTCGTTTGTTTTTACAGTGTGTGTTTTGTGTTTGTATGTGTGTGTGTGTGTGTTTCCTAGGATTAAAACACGAAAAATAGAAATATCAAATGCAATAAACGGGAAGAGATATACACAAACACGCATTAGAAACATATAGAAAGACAGACAGGCTAACTTTCCTCTGAGTTAACACAATCACACATACAGCCACCTCACCAATCAGACGTATGCTACTTCTACTACTTCGTGTTGTCATGATTCGTGTGCTTCTTCACTCTCTACCTGTCTACCTGTTAGTCAACCTACAGCTTGAGGCACTCCACCACTGTATACAAGCGAATGCTCTCGCGAAACTCTACGGGTCTACCCACCCACGTTTCATTACCTCACGTTTAGGAAACATAACATTGGAATTAAATTAATGAATGGAATATAATGAAAAAGACCATGATATTATAAGCAAAGATGATATTATTATTATTATTATTATTATTATTATTATTATTATTATTATTATTA
>NW_024721079.1:1159073-1196573 GCF_018991925.1 Homarus americanus | reverse complement strand
AAAACATTCTTTTTTCTTATACTTATCTTAAAAAGAAGACAATACTTTTTATACCAATGTTTCTTTTACAACTGTTGTGCACGACATATTTTATCATCAGGATACTGCTAGCGATTTTTGGGGGGGTCAAGTGTGTGTCAGAAAAGTCTGCTTATCAGTATTCTGTAACTCATCATGACGATCCATTATACTCACATACTGTATGCCAACACACAAGTGCTTCGTAAAAATTTCAAATAACTATTATTTTGTTGCGACGTTGAAACGACAACACCAAACGACGAAAACGTCTCCAGCACCTGTCGGATATCTATCAGTTGGCCTGTAGACATAATTCTTGTCAACACGATATATTCTCAGTTTTAAATTCATTTTTTATAAACACCGGACTGAATGTCCTAAGCAATAACTCAGAGAAAATTTAATTTGAGCGGTTAGTCGCCTTGTTTAACCTTCCTAGAGTGATCAGAACAAATATGCCTGAATGTCATTGTTACATTACCATAGAATACGCTTTGTTTTGGTTATTGTTTCCAGGAGAAGTTGTATTGTACTGGCTGTTAGATTTAAACTCGTTCAGTGCTCTTGACACTTCCAGGATTTTATTTTAGCTGCCGCCGGATGATTTTATTCACTTCAAAGAAAACCTCCAGCTGTCAGCAGTGAGAAAGTTAAAAACAGTGAGACATGTGAAGGGCAATAATTAGAATGAAAAGTAAGAGTATAAGACATTTATATAATTTTCATTATTATTATTATTATTATTATTATTATTATTATTATTATTATTATTATTATTATTATTATTATTGCACTATAGAGAGAAACGTCGCCCGTTTCATACATTGCTATTGTCGTCTGCTTGAGCACCGGAGGAAAAAAAACATACTTACAATTATAACACAAAAGATCAAGGAACAGGTTATGAAAACAGGCGACTCTGGTAAATGTGTTGGTCCTCCTGTGTTCTGACGGCAACAAGACCTACTACTGTACCTCGAGAAACCCCTGGACGCCCTTGTGATGACGCTGAAGAAGGGCAGCGGGACACCTTGCTCAACGCTACAACTTAAACCAGGTTTTCTACTGACAATCATGGGAGAATGAATTGGAAATCTTCAGATTCAAGGATAATAATCGTGTATAGTTTATTGGTATAGGTACAAATTTGAGGCACTCGCCTTAGGCTGTCTTCAAATAGATTGCGACGTCTGTATTCAGTCCGCCAGGCGGATTCGGATTCTTAAAGAGAGTGAGCAGTAAAAACAAGATAAAATACTGTCTGTATAATACCACAGGGGATAGATAGCCTCACCCTCGCTCGGTTTACGGCGCCAACAAGTCCGAGCATTCTCGTCGGCATAGTAAACTTTATCCATTCGATGTATTGATGTGCAAACACCAATGTTGACGTTTCACTTGTTAATGGTGCTGGGGGGGCGACCTGGGGGGCTCCTGTTCTTCCAGTAGTCTCTCACATCATTATCCTCGCAGTTATAATGCCAGCGCACCAGCGGTAAGCTCTTTTTTTGTGGGTACACGTGCGAGCTTCGAAATCTGTCACTGGCACCTTTTTTTTTTACTCTTATAAATTTGTGCGAGTGCTCACAGCAAAACACTATGTTGCATTAATCGGTGTCGTCATAAATTTTCTTCACTCAGAGCACAAAACTATCAGAGAAGTTCAACAGGTATACTGTATATCTTTCCAATCTAAATAAATCAGTAACCAAGTTTCATCACAATAGTTTAGCTCTCTTTGTCACACACACACACACACACACACACACACACACACACACACAACTAATGCATATATGAAGCTTAATAGAATGCTTTTCATAGCTATTCATCATATAATTCCCACGATAAAGGGTATTATGTGTAAAAGGAATATCCTTCCTTCCTTAGGCTTTAGTAAGCCCCTTTATAATATTTATACTGTATATACTTGTCACACTTGCCAGATGCTTCTGGTGTCATTGTACAGGGGTACCTAGTGACAGCACTAGGATCCCGCTTCCTCTATCAAGGAATAAACAATTGAAATTGAATTGATAAAGGGCAGTTAGGCGGGGCAAGTGACAGGCTTCCTCCACACACGCATGCCCGACGTTTTATAAAATTACCTCAATTTCAATCGTGTCAAACTTCATCAACTTTCAATGGAGCTCCTTTTATCAAGTCTGACCTCCAGCTTAATCAAGTAATTTATAATAGTTACATGCTGGAAAATGCGTTACTATGTACATTGTTGTTTGTATTATGGTCACTTATTAAAATATTTATTTATTTTTTATACCGTATATGGAATAATTGTTCTGGTGGTAGGTTTATCCTCAACGGATTAGATATTTAAAGTATAAACTTTGATTCAACACTTAAGAGTTTATAGGTGAAATTATTCGTTTTATTTCACTTCCTCTTAAAGCATTAATGATTAGTACAGTACAGTACCACAAACAGCATATTTATAATTCCAACCGTATAACTTCATCAAAGCCACAGTTGAGTGCAGCGGTCGGAACACAGTACAAAGCTGGTGCTGTTTACTAGTTACCATAACGACCATTTATTTGGCTCCACTTGTGCCTCACCACACGTCTGCCTACCACCATCATTGGCAACTTCACCCACAACTTTATTTTGCAGTATGAAGGTGGTTGTACAGTTAATAATTAGATGCTATGTAAAAGAAGTAATTTCTTTTGAGGAATAAAGATGAGAAAACTAACACAGCAATGTTATATTGAATTTAATGGAAACCCAACGAATTAATCTTAGTATTCTATGAAACAAAACACACACACATCTTGCTGAATAAAAAACTGGATAACCCCCAAAAAATAGATGTGAATAATACGTAAAAACAGACAACCAGCACTTCATTTCAATACAATAATTGTAGAAGATGTACAAGTAGAAAGTTACATCACACTGACTACTTTTTTATACCTCTTGACCCCAGGTAAACAGTCTCACCCAAAAATTCGTCAACTCTCCCAGTCAGCTGTTGCTGCACTGCCTGCTTCAGATGTTTGAAACTGTTTCAGTACCAACCAGAACATGAAATCGATACGAATGAATCTAAAGGTTCGAAGTAACAGAATCAAGTTCATACACCTGAAGCAGACAGTGCAGCAATAGCTGGCTGGGACGTGGGATAGTTCACGAACTTTTGGGTGAGACGTACGAGGATCTGTCCTGTGTTCAAGAAGATTTGTCCAAGCTAAAAGGGAGTTGGTAAAAGTTGCTCACGATTTTTTCTATCTTTGGTTTTGTTATTTGTTTACCATATAAAGGATATGACTTTCTTTTACACATTATATATATATATATATATATATATATATATATATATATATATATATATATATATATATATATATATATATATATATATATATATATATATATATATATATATATATATATATCACACACGATACTGTAGATCCACAATGGAAACGTGTGTGTGCGTGGATGATCTTCATACACGATTCCGAGTGACAGCAAAATAGTAGTAGTAGTGTACAACATTATGGCCAGTCAGAAGTTAATAAAAGGAATACATAAAGGTTACTACTCTGAGAGAATTATCCATATTTTGTAAAAAAAAATTAACCTAGTTTAACTATAAACTAGATATCTAATGATGGTGCACAAAATAATTTTCACTATTACTTTTGTCTTCTTCGCCACTGCTTGGGCGGTAGGCCAAGTCTCTGTTACCCACTGTTGGCAAGCCCTGGCCGTGTACTAGTTCCAGAATGTATTTATCTGCGCCAGTGGCAGTGATAATCAAGTCTGCTCTTGAATGTGTGCATACTCGGTGCCATTACAACGCTATTTAGCAGATTGTTTCAAGAGTTTACAACTATCACTCCAAAAAAGTTTGCCCTGATAGTTTTCTGAACTTGTTGCTTCTTCAACCTTAAACTGTGTGGGCGGGCATCCGCCAGTTCTGGGTATGAACATCCGACTAAATGATGTCCTCTGAGTTGCTTATAAACTTAAATTAAGTCACCTCCTGCCTGCCTATAGTATAAGATAGACAATTGCAGGCATTCTAATTTCTCTCGGTAACTGAGGTGCCATTGTGCAGGCACCAGTCTGGTGGTGGTCCTGAGGACATTTTCAATCAACCGACAGTCTCTAATATATCTCAGGGCCCAGGCGGGGTTACAGTACTCCAAACGAGGAAGCAACTCACTCTTGAAAAGCATTAAGAGGACCGTCTTGATATATAAACGCCCTTCTTATAAAACCTACTAGATTAGTTGCTTGATTCACCTCCTTCTCACAGTGGTCAGAGAACGTCAGCTCATTGTCACATTCGGTCACCAATAATACTGTTTCTTCATCTCATTGGGACATGTGATACGTCCCCTTACTGTTAGTATGACCTAGGTGCATCCTCTTGCATTTCATAACTTTGAGTCTTAACAGCCATTCCTTTGATTTCTCCTGAAGCTGACACATCTTTCTGTTGCATTTCAGTCTGATTGGTTCTAAATTTCCCTGAATAATGTAGCATCATCCATGAACATTTGTATGGAGGAGAGTATAGCTTCTGGCATGTCATTAATGAAACAAACAAACAAACAACAACAGACCCAGTACACTGCCCTATGATACCCCGCTTGTTATGGGTACAGACGATTTCATGCCATTAATCACCACACACTGTTTGCGGCCGTGAAGAGTCTACAATCTACACTAGCACACTGTGTCAAACAGGAATGTCCCAGCATAAAACTATGTTTGCATTTTTTATGTGGTTGTTTTGTAGTATTTTACAGTAGATATTCCATCATGGCATCTCTTGTAATGCTCTTTAGTACTTTACATACTATGCTTGTCAGTCTCACTGGTCTATAATTATTCATGGAGCAATTTATTTTTTATACCCTCTTCTGAGAACACAATGTGGGTCAAAACTGTGTCAAACCATCTTTCCTCAAATGCAGGAAGATTGTTCACATCCTCTCTTGAGAACACTGGGGAAAAGAATTTGTTCAGTGCCTCCGCCTTGTCCTTTTACATTTTTACTTTTATCCTCTTCACCACTGATCGGCTAGCCATTAGCCGCTTCGGCGGTTGGTCACATCTCTGTTACACCCTGTTGGCAAGTACTGGGCATGCACCGGTTCCTTAATGTATCTGAACCTGCTCCAGTGTCAGTCAAGTCTGGTCTTGAAAGAGCTCACACTCGATGCCGTCACAACACTCTCTGGTAGATTGTTCCGAGAGTTCACAATTATCACTCTGAAAAAGTTTGCCCTCACAGTTATCTGGACTTGTAGCTTCTTCAACCTTGAGCTGTGACCCCTTGTTGGTCTGAATCTGCATAACTACCATCTTCAAGCCTCAGATTCGTTACGCCTACACGTTTTTAATTTTGATTTTGTGTAACAGTAGAAAGCCTTTGGGTTTGACTTGACCTCACTTGCAATCTGCCTCTAGAACTGCTTTCCAACCCATCTACAATCTGACTTTCCTTGTTTATTGGACCTAGCAAACATCCTCCTGGCCTGCCCATTGTTTGTCCCAAGACTCCCAACCCAGTCTCGAATATCTGAGATTTTTTCTTCTCTCTGTCAACCACTGCATGGTTCATGTGCAGCAGCCTCCTTGTATTCCTGGGAAATTACTGTACAGGTACTGTATTTACCAAAAAATATGACTACTTGTTGCCCAGAATTAACTTGACAAAGATTATCAAATTCTCTAAAATGAAGGGTTTGCTGAGGAAAATTTGTTTATTAATAGAGGAAAACAGCAAGTAAGTAAACAAAAATCAATACATTTCATGTTTATTAATTTATAAGCTAGCATGCACAGTCCAAAGATAAATTAGGATTAAAAGCATAATGGACTAACATGAAAAAGTGATACACTGGAACTCAAACTGGAACAACTCATACGGTAATTCATATCCAAAATGATGCACACAATGTACCAGTACATAATAAATTACCAACCTTAATTTTGAAGAAAAAACTGTACATTAACAAACAACTGAAAACATCTTCACCTGCTTCAAGTCTCTAAACTTAGTTGAAAAATTCACAGATCCCTTAGCCACTTGTGAGTAAGAGTGACCCTGAGCTTTGACCTTGTGAGCCCCAAAAACTACATGCACATTATCAACATGTTTTAAATCACTTCATCGAAAACTGAAACACTAGCATTGTGTCACACACAAATAACATGAGAGACAACATTAAGTCTTGGCCAAGTTTGGTTGAGCAGTAAAAAAATTTCAAGATATTTTCATGAATAATTCACAGCCTAAGGATTGAGGTAACAATTCTTTATCAACATCTAGCAGTAAAGTTAATATTAGGGAGGGAAACTATATAGCAAGTGGCATCCTTATCAGCGATGGCCACAATTATGTCCTGATTCCTGAAATATGATGTTAATCTTGAGACTCGACGAGTGGAGACAGACAAACACAGAGAAGGGACGTAAGATTCCATAACTGCCCAGTTTACTTTCATTTTAGTTGAACTGTCTTCACCCAGGATCTTGTAGACCAGTAAATGACCTGTGGAGTAACCATTAATGAAATAACTTTACTACACAGGTCTGGATAAATACCCGGTACTTGTAAACAGTATACAGACTGTCTGTATAAATAGCCAGCAGGCCATTAAGGTTTACAAATGCATCATCATCTATATCTACACATCATTGACAATGAACCTTACTTTCATCTTATCGTCACTCAGCTTGTGCAGTTTCTTCACATTACCAAACATTCAGACTGTACTATAATGCCTCCTCCTCTATATTGTGCCACTCTTTCTTCCATACTTACAGTTCCTGGTCCTTTGCTTCCCTAATTTCAACAATTCAAAAATGCTTTTTTATTTTAGATACTTCTACCTTGCATTGTAGTGGATATCTGATTACAGTAAAGTACTGTCTACTCACAAAGCAACTAATTAAGTATTATTATCTATCCAAAAAGAAACTGAATAACCACAAAACAAGATGGTATTGTATAGATGCATTCTTGTACCAGTACATGCCCAGTAATTGCCAATAATACATAACAGAGACGTAACCGACCGCCTAAGTGACAAACATGGCTATCAATGGTGAAGAGGTTAAAGTTAAGTAAAGTTCAGCAACTGAGTCTACTGGAGGCTCAATGGTTTAAACCAGTGACCATTGGGCTATACAATATCATATACTGTAGTGTACTGTACTGTACTGTACAGACAGTAGTCCTTTCAACAATCTCTATGGCAGCATAATAATATTCATCCTGAATAAAAATATCATAGAAGTAAAAACATGTGAAAATATTATGAGAATCAATTGTGTCAGAGAGCAGGTAATGAAGAGTACAATAATAAGTTTCCACAACATTTACAAAATTAGAGTTGTGTACAGTAAGGAACAGAAACAAATAAATCAACAAGAATCAGATGTATAAAATACATTTAATCTCCCGACATCACTCACTCACAATGGTAAAATTATGTTATTCTACACAGGAGTTCTTCCATAGCCTCACCTTGACTGGTGCCACAGAACACAAGACCTCGTTTATAATGGACCACAGTTACCTCTAGCAACAACGTGGCTCCCACCCGCACCTTGGCTAGTGTCAATATGCAGCTGCTGGCTGGCTGTAAATCAGAGACAGGCACAATACTTTATAAGGCAGTTGTAAATATTTTATATTACAGTAATACAGTACTACTGTATGTATCAAGCATATAGAGGGTCCTCAAATTGTTGTCACTGCTGTATGTACTGTTTAACAATACAGTACTATATGTGTAATGGCAAACATACAGTACTGTATTTCAGATTAGCCCCTGCACAGGCAGTGGCCAACAGAAGTGGATCTGGAAAGTTAAGCTAGTTAATTACTCTAAATGTGATCTCATAAAGTAAAACTAGCATGATTGCTGAGAGTACCATTAGCCAGCTGGTAACAGGTAGGCATTTGTTTAGTGTGACTGAAATTAAGTTGTGTTTATAGTACAGTACAGTACTTCAATTCTTGACCTTAATTAATACTGTATAAGAAAGAAATTAATTTCCTGCTAAATGAATTTCTATACACTACGGACAAATTTAATCTTAATACGTACATGGTGAAAATATTTATATATAAAGGTCTAAAAATGTGATGCCATTTAAAATGCTTGTAAGTGATACACTAACCTTTGCCCATAAAACAGTAGCCAATCACATTAGTGTATGTACTTCAAATTCTAGTTTGAGTATAAGAGAGAAAGAATTATTTAGTGTAATATATAATTGTGGAGGAAACATCACGGTGACAGGATTACTCTACCTGGGATAATCATAATCATCATCAATGTACGTACTGTATAACAACAACAACATAAGCCACTGGTTTTGTTTATAAATTACTGGTACAGGTACAGTATACAGTAACTACAGTACTCATGCTTTTAAAGGAAATGAAAGACTCATTTTTTCCAATCACTGAACAAAATACAGTAAAAGCCACAGATGTTTATGTGGGCTTCTTGTGCCGTTGACGTATAGGGTTAGTCCATCTGTCAATTTATATTGTGGATATCTAGAGTAAGCTGAATTCAATAATCAGTATGTCCCAGCTTTTTGTGCCAGTCATGACCACTGAAAAACTTAAGAGATTTTGGTGGAGATACACATCACCCTAATCATTGGGTTCATGTAAAGTGAGATACTGTACTGAACAACCATAGAGCCATTAGCTACATATAACTGATGCAGTCTTAATTTTACAGAGAACTAGTTCCTTTTTTCCTCTCTTTCTGAAACTACAAACAGTATTAAACCATTTTTCAGTTATCTCCTCCATTTTTCAGTATTTCCTGCATTACATTTCAGTAACATAAATGCCACCAACGATTTTTCCTCTTTCCAAATATTCTTTACTTATGATCTTTAAAGCAATCACTTAACCCACACATCTTCCTCCTTTCTTGAAGCTATGCTCTTCTTCCCATGTCATACTTTCAAGTGAATGTGACACAATTTTCTCGTGAAAGACGACTGCACATCTTACCGGGTGTACTGTACTTACTTGACTTATTCCTCTATGTCACTTACATTCATTCTTATTGTCTTTCTCTATATGCTGTACAGTAGTGAAGAAATGCATGTTTTCTGCCATTCCTTTGATACTACTCTTCCTTGCCTCATGCATAACTTATACACCCTTGTCATCTCATCCATTCTATTATAACCACAGTTTCACCAGCCATTCTTAAAGTTTACAGGATACAGTAAGTTCCATTTAATGTGAAAAGAAATTTTTATATCTCACCTCCGAATATGGTAAACTTCTAGCTGTTCCGTCAGTGATGTTTCCTTCCTGTGGATTCATATTATTACTACTGCTTTTAACTTGAGTGCCTGTGATCCAGCTTGCATTACCCACATCTTGTGAGCCTCTTTGTATCCAGCTTGTCAAGATGCTTTCACCAACCAACCAATAGTCACGTTCACGGTCCATATGCCAGTATGCTGTCAAACATTAATAAAATCTGATGTCAGTTCTGTAATTAGGTAACTAAAATAAGGGAATATTGACACTTAACATGCTTCATTTCCTCCATGGGGTTCTACATTCAAGCTACTGTATAATATTCTTTTTTCTCAATCTCCCTTCCATATTTGCATTCTAAGTTTCCTTTTTTTTTTTTAATTTCTCCATTAACTTTCTCCTACCACAATCAATGCCCAATTCATTAATTATTACTTCCAACTTTCCTTCTCAATCAAATACCTTAGCAGTGTAAGTCTAAACAGCACACACCTGTTTCCCTGCTCTGTCCTGATGACCCTATGTAGCTGCTCGTTTATGACCTACTTGAAAAATGGTGTGTGTGTGTGTATGTGTGGCCATATATATATGTCACATATATGAATATAATTATACTGTACACTATTTTTCAGGTGGGTCATAAACAAGTGGCTCCATAGGTTCATCAGGACAACAGTGGGTATGAAACTAACAAGGGCCAGTTGTTAAAATCATTTTTACAACATTATAGTACAGTACTGTACTCATTAGCTTGAATGTAGATCATAAGCCAGTTACGATGTTTTTCAGAGGACACGCTGCTGTGTGCCTCACCTCATTAACAAATGTGATACAGTGATGAAACTAGACTCTGAAGTGCTACTGCTGCTGCCTAACACTAAAGTTATCTGATCATGGTTGTGGACCTTTTAATATCATCATCATCATGATGGAAATTGAGGAAATCACGAGAAGTGCAAATGCTTTCTCCGTCTTTTGCTCAGATCACATAACAGTGGCTGAATTACACCAATGTGTAAAAGTGTCAAAGTCATGCATAAAAGTTCTGCAACTAGTTGCTGTCAGTATACATCTTAACTGTCCGAGGAAAGATGGTCATCTCGCCAGTTGTCTTTGAACTGTGAACTGAGATAATTTCTCTAGCACCTACAATAGGTCTAATAAACCAGCCAGTAAGGGCTTCACTTGCATCAGACTGATACTTTACCTGGTTATGTATCTCAAAGGGGAGGTCAACCATATGAGAAGACATAGTGACAAGTGATGGTTACTCCTCCTCTGCTGTATCAGTTCCATTGTCTCCAGCTTGGCATAAAAGGGGATGCAGTCAAGAAAGGTGATCTGAGTGAAAGGTCACCGCACCATAACCACTGCCAGTGTCGTCGTGCTGAGTGCCACCTTTATGACCCTACGGAGGTGCTCGTGTGTGACCTTACTCTAAAATGTGGATGGGTGGACCGTCCTTATGGTCCTTCCCAGGCTGTGTAGATTATGTGGAACATTTGCATGTCCTGGTCAAGTGATTTTGAAATTTACTTGCACAATTTTTTTTTTTTTTTTTTACTTGCCCCAACAATTTTTTTTAAGGAAATTTGACTGCTGGAATCTTTAAGAGAAATGTTAAAATTTGTTTTTAAAACATTCAAATTTATTTTATGTTTCAACTCATACATCATCTTTTACCTTCATCCTGTCAATTTTCCTTGCTTCTTATTAATGTTGATCAGTGGATGCTTTTATTCAGATTTTTAGGTCAGGTCATTTTGAGAATAGACTAATAGAATTAGGAGGGATCAGCTGTGATGTGACACTATGGCATCAGGTAAAGCACACACAAACACAGCCCCCTCCCCCTCCTGTCACCATGCTGGATAACGGACCTCACTAGTTAAAAATGTTGGGTCATGCAGCACCTGACAAATTCCTGTTTGAGTACAGTATTTTCTTCTCAAAATATTAACTTGACCACAGGGCAAGTGCTGGGCACAAGGACAGGAAAAATCACTTGTCCGGGCACTGCTAATGTGCACAGCATGGTCCTTCCCCTTGCTACATCTACAACACAGATATGTTTTTACACTTTCATGTCTACAAAATTACTCCCACAAAAATTACTCACATATATAATACAAAAACACATACAGTACCCATACTGAGAAATGAAAAATGATTTGATCACTTCACTACGTACTAGAAAATCTTCTGGTTTTCAGTTTTCTAAAAAATAAAACAAATTCTGTAAAAGAAAACCTGTTTACCTGAATTATTTTAAATTTCAATAATTACATGATCAACACCTAAATAAAATCTACCTGATAAATATACTACCTGTATTTTGCCACCATTGGGCTTCTCTGATATCACAGGAAGAGTAACAAGAGTGATTATCTTTCAAACTATGATAAACATTTATATCCTTAACTTGTAACACAAGCTACTAAGCACAATACTTACATAAAAGTGTTCTAGATGTAATGGTGGATGCAAATATGAGTCCGCGTGAGAGGAGGGTGGGGTTGGGGTACCGAAGGTCCTTGTATAAAGGCGACTCTGCGATCAAGTTTCCAGAGACGGTGTAGGAAGACACATGACCCCCTGATACTATGGTGGTCACCTGTGTTAATAATTAAAACATTATCACAACTTAAAACTTACTGTCCTCATCACCAGTCAGCTTATTACCAGCGTGGATGGTCACTTGCCAAATTCTCATTGTCGCTGGGTATTAGACTGGCCCTTGTCTAAATTACTGATGATATTACAACTGTTTTCTTAAAGGTAGCTACTGTTATTATAAAACAAAATAGAACAAGTATTTCATGCATTACTCTTATCCCAGGAGAAGCTAAAACAAAGGAGTATGTTTACCTGACATTATCTTAATAAAATATATAGTGGATAACGTGTGTGGATGGGAAGGATATCTGGAGGAATGTGTGCATGGGAAGGATATGTTGGGCTCATTTTCAGAGGTTTCTATCATCCACATACCACATCAGTTTCCTCTCCTGATATGTAGGTGTGGGCGAGGGGGGTAACAATTCTGTTTTTGAAAAAAGTTAAATTATGCATTATTAGTAGACACACTAGAAACAACATACATTTCCCTGCTATAGAAAATAAAGAAAGTATTAAAGTAGACTGAGGATTTGGATTCCGTACACTTAGGAATAATTATACATGCACATTATACAGTACAGTAGTAATAATTATTGATAATAACTCAGGGTCACACAGGAGCTTACCATAAGGTAGGACTGACACACAACCTTAAATTTCAGGGACTGAAATATCCTTAAAACTACATAGCATGCAGGTACATCAGCCATTTCACATGACCTAATTTATATCAGCACCAGTAACTATATAGTAATTAAAGATCATCAATATAGTATTACAGAAGAAATTTAAATAACTATGTCATGAATTCGTGAAAAATATAATGTTCAAAAGGAATTACAGTAATTTCCATCCACGAAAACCCCTTACACTGTACTGTATGTATACATGGTATGCATGCATCCTAGATTAAATACTGTAGCTCAAGCTGAAATATAGTAAATTAATTTTAAAATACAAAACAATTTAACCTAATACAGTATTTATTGCAGCAAGAAGAACATTATGCACACTTTGTAAATATTATGCACAGTAACTAAGAAATAATGTCTTTACTTACGGTAGTTAAATGCTAGTCTTATGGCACTGAATTTAAAACTAGCCAACATTTTGCTAACATGTACAGTATTAGCCAGCCTTACAGCACTGATTGAAGGCATGCCAGCCTTGCTTTAACTACTGTGTAAGATTTTTCTTAGCTGTCACAGATTAGAATTTGACGTTAGCTGTGATTGACATTACAGGATGTCCCCCTGCTCAAAAATCCTCCAAATATGCTCATCCCATCAACTATCCCTGGCATCTCGACACACACACACACACATCTGGGGGGGTTCACTTGGCCATGAAGAGGGTTTATGGCCTCACACAGCTTTGAAAGACTGGTCACCACCCTGCCAACATATGGTTAGGTTGTTTATACTGTACACTATTCTTCCATTTACCAAGTGTAACATTGGGCCTTTGATCTCCCCAGTTGAGTCTCTCCTGCTCTTACTATATAATTACTCTATAGGTTTTTTAATTTTCTCGGAGCTTCATGTATATTGTGAGATTTTTTTACATGATTTCCATGTATAATGAAACAAGTTTAATGTTATTTTTCTTCTACATTATAAAGCTTGATTTATTTTACAAGGGTTAATTGTAAATGCATGTTTCTGTAGGGTTCAATTAGCTCATATTGATGTGAATATAACTTTACTTACTCCAGACTCTTAATTTTCACTCATTTAAACTTAGCAGCTTTTTGACATTCTACTAATTAAGCATTTGTAAACACTGCTTACTTCTTTCTTCTTTTTTCTTTCTTAAATTCTCATTAAAATTTAGCAGTATACTACTGTATATCTGCTACAGCAGTGAATTGTACACTCAAATTAAACTTTCTCAAACTATCACACACACACACACACACAGTATCTACACTAAAAACCACAAGGTATCTGAGGAATGTTCACGTACGGGGCACAAAAAATAATGATTAATAATAAATATATATTAATTACAAATCCATTCCAAAGGTCCCAGTAGACTGGAGGAGAACTGGTTGTGATGCGCCCTATATGAACAAGTTCAATTCGCCCATGTTGAGGTATGAAATTAGCTTGATAGATGGCGAGATGAATCTCATCCATCATCTGAGATACTATCACAGTGTTCCCATCACAGCTATAAAGACAAAAATAAATCCTTTATCACATTAAAATTACTGTAGTACATTGTTACAGAATATATCACAACAGCAGCAAAAAAACACAGTCAATGATATTAATCAATACTGTATTAACAAGCATCCTGATGAAGAACATAATTACAATGCAGGAATCTGACCAATCCTAAATAGTTGTAATGATGACACCAAAAATAAGTCAGTAGGTTAAGCTTAATGAGACCAGGTAAACCTAACCTACCTTAATCTTATCTAGCCTAACCCAATAAAAATCTAAACTTTATCTGATGGTCCACCAGTCACATTAAGAAATATAACCTTTGACTTGGCCAGATCTGACCTAACTCCCTCCCCTTAACCTGGTGACATTTTTTGTGTCATTTTATTCCTAATTTGACAGATGTGCCTTTTTTTTCAGAGTACCCAAAATGCCATACACACGTGAGGTAAAGATGAATAAAACTACTGTAATGTTCTTACCACAGTCTGGAGTCAACAGATAGCACAGGAGTGACACTAAGAGGAGTGAGAGAGTGTAGCTGAGGACCCACCAGGTAACATTTTAGATATTTGTTCACACACATGGCCAGGATGGGAGGAGTTTCTGGCATCTCCATGGCACAAACCTATGAAAGATAGCAGTAAAGTATATAGTACAGTATACTGTATTTGATAAGCATAATCTAGATACCATACTCCCTCATCCCTACACACATCTTTATTGACAGGAACAGCGAACTTACCCTAAGGATTCTGCCTTTAATGTGTTGCACGCAGCATTCTTGCCCTGCCTTGCCAAACAGTCTTATAATACACGTATTTTCATCCTCACCATGAGACACCACCACCACAAACCTGCCTGATTCATAGCAAAAAATGATAAGTTCAAAGGAATTCATTCCAATTTGTGGGCTGTTAATATATACAGTACAGCACAAATATAAGAAGTGCAAATGTAAATAGATTAATTATTTAACCGACAAGAAAAGTACCGTACAAGTATAAGATTCAATCAGCCTGGCAAATACAGGTTTACCAATGATTCCAATACTGTACTGTATCAACAATTGCAGTGTTCATTCCCAAGGTGGCTACAACACTAAATACTGTACACTACTTTTTTCCGCTTTCAAGATACATACTGTACATAAATCACAACTAACTAATTCATTGCACTGTGCATGGTCACTTTTATGCATAATACAAAAATACAGTAATTTCATAAATTTTTTTGTGATCCTGCATAAATCTTGGTGAAATTTTGTACTGGTATATTGTACAATTGTATCCTGGTGCCTGATTGACTGTTAAAACTATACCCGGCTCATTTCAACCATTCACAGAGTTGCCATTCCTCCTATTACACTGCATGTAGTGTTGCTGTGTCTTCTGCTGTAGAAATTAATAAGAACATTAACGATTCCTCAAAATTCCTTTAAATACTGCACTATATAATACTGAATGTTGTCTAGCCTTTTTTATCTTAAATGAACCATTGATTAATAATATATAAGATGGTGAACTCCAATGTGCTTGCTGTACAAGGGTAAGTGATATGCTGTGTACTGTACATGCAAGTCGAGATGGTCACTAAGAAATTAACTCTTAATCACATATTTGTCAGCACAAAATATTTATCACGATCTATTGTATTTGTAGAATCATCATCAAAATACTGTACTGTACTGTACTGTATGCCTATCTTGTTTTTCCCTCATACAGTATATCCCTGACTTCAATTTTATTCACAACAAAGCCTCTTACTTTACTTGTGTTGAAGATTATAAACAAACACGATTACTGGGTGTTTATTCTTGGCAATAGTTTTTGTTTAAAAGGATAGTCTAATTACAGAGTGTACCAAAATTTATGCAACTTGCATATTCAGTAACTTAACTACTGACAGGATGGTGTGCTCCACTACAGGACTCTACTACAGTATTAATATCAGTGAAGACACATGATGAATGGACATATGAGCCACGGTTAGATCCTAACCACCCTGGCCCAAACGTCCCACATTCAGAATACATACCTGCAGAAGTGAGATGTGTCACTCGTTTCACCTGTAGTAACATATTACAATCATCTGGGATAGACGTTATAGCAGTTTGCATTGACATCCTGCTGATATCTAACCATTCAGGTTCATCTACTCTCTCTTGGCATTTGGCTAATAGCTCCTCCATCACTTCATCTTTGGTGTCTTTGAAAAATACAATTATTAAAAAACTAGCAATAGTGGAGGAGAGGGTTAGCATTAATATTATTTCTGGGATATATTCATATTGAATGTCGATACATTGCTTCAGAAACAATTATAATAACAATATTACTCATTCATCCATATAGTGTCCAGACAAAGGATCACCAAAATATTAGGTCCGGAGCTTATTTAACCATACGAATAACTAACCTTCCAACTTAAGCTAATATTGTATAACATACTGTAACTTTACCTCAACCCCCCCCGCAGCGTTAGGGTGTTTCAATCATCAGGCGAAATAAGCAGAGGGTCATTTCCGAGTAATCCACAAAAGCTGAAGACGATAACAAAAAAAAATGCGATACCAATTGTTCTGGAGAACTGCCCACTTTGAAAGACTTCACACACACGGCATTAGAATGTCAAACACAGATACTATATAGCAATGATTTTTATATGTGTTTTATTGGACATCAAATTAAGATAACTCGAAAAGAGTCTGCTTCTGTGCATTAATTTATTTGAGAAACTTGAGACTAACCATAGATGATCAGGTAGCATAATACGTATAAATTAATATGTTAATAAACAAGTCTAAACCCACCGTATAATTTGTATATAGAAAACTCTGATTCAGGCACAAGCTAAAGTGTTTAGATGCCCTCTGACGACCTACGTATGTGTACCCAGGTTTCCTTTTCTCTCTCTCCACTTGAAAAGGCTGGCTCCGGACCTACGTCATCTAGTCACAACGTAACAAATATACACGGAATTCTTCAGAAGCTTGTGATCCAACCCACCACCATCTGCCACGACGTCACTGTTGGCATCTTGAGCAAGCGTAGGGGGTGTGGCGGACTTGGGATAATGAGTGACGTAGTACTCGTGGGTGAGCTCTGCTAGTAGACGTGGGGGCAAATAGTGGCATCTCTCTCGACATATTCTGTTGAAGGAAAATTGTGTGAAAGAAATTGTGTGTCAGAGAAATTCACTCTCAATCACGATTCACCCACCATTTATAATTTCTCCAACGTCTCACTGATTTTTATATGTAGGGCAGAAAACATAACTACTACAGGTACTTGCATTTAAATTCTTCGTAAAACATGCTTGATTCCTTAAATGAGTTTGGCGTCATAAGCTAGTAAACTCATCCAGCAATTCCTAATCTGATTTAACATGATTTTAGGTACACGTATGGCGATATGGGATGTTATTAACGAAGTATGACTTAATGTAACCAATGACTAATTCTGACTCACCCTTGCAACCACTTTATTTTGAGTATTGAGTATACCCAAATACTCAATAAGTTTTAAGCGTGAATTTTAGTGGGCTAATTATTTTTTAGTTTTCTAACATACGGTATTTACAGATCCTAAGAAATAAGAGTTTGCCTTAAAAACAGTAGACAATCCGTTCTCTCTTCAGGGATGACGTTTATAGGTAACTTGTATAAAGTGTAGGTGTGTCGGGCACTTATACAATGCATATAAAATTATTGTTCATTTATATCCTTTGAGTGACATATTTTTTGCCTATATGCTTTAAACCCATACAGATATAATAACTTTTAAGGCAGCTATAATATTGTAATTCTTACCTTCTCGCTAGATGTCTCCAGGCACGAGAAACACAAGAAGCCGTCAGCAGATCGGAGGTCTGCAGATATTTTAGAATTATCTCCCATATTTCCACTGGTAACAGTTCTTCGGTGACAAAATATGCTTGATAATACACCACTGAATGATCACTCATAACGACGAATTCCCACACACTTCAGTGGCATGCCTGGAAGCACCAATTAAGCAGATTAAGGCAACAAACTGAGAAGTCCAGCCATTCCCTGCTGTTCGCGGGGATACTAAACTAATGGCGCCGCATACAAGTTTAACCACATCAGTGAGATCTCTTATTGGCGAGTTTTATCACTTTAGCAAGTTGTTTCTAGTGCTACTCGTGTTAAATAAATCTGGTTTTGATGTGGAAGAAAAACATTAGGTGAATTTACCTTCCAGTGAAATTATTTGAAATATTTTATGATTTTGCATATCCGTGGCACAAACTAGTAACATCTTCGAACTAGAATGAATGATTATATTCTCATTTAAGAATTTAGATGTTTGTATAAACATCAGATAGACTTTCAGATAAATACTTTACAGACGTGTAACCACATTTTTTTAAGTGTATCCTTCCATCGTGGTTATTTATACAGAACAAAAGCGGTACACGAAAATAAGGCTTCAAAAAATGGCACAGGCAAATGTGACACGACTGTAAGGTTAGGTTAGGTAAAAATATTACAAAGAATACTGTGCCATTTTTTACTGTGTCGTTTTTCCTACATTCACGTAAAAATATATTACAATATTAGTTCAGCGCGAGTGGTATATAATGGCATAAGGTAAAGACGTGATTTTAGGACATTTTTATCGCAAGAAAAGGCATTAATTAAGAAATAAATAAACTTTAGGGATACGAATTATCTTTGTAAGATTATTGAATTGAATTGTAACAGTTTATTTAGCCAGAAAAATACAGATACAGAGTGGATAATAATAACAATATTAACATGGCTGAGCCAGCTGAGAACCTGAGATCCTATAATCGGAAACTATTGCAGTCGATGTGTTTTTTTTTTTAAATATGGAGATAGACAAATTTTACAAGACGTATGTACTACTTAATTTAACCAATTCCTAAGTCCTAACCTAACCTAAACAACTATGACGACCATGGCAAGTACCTAATAAAAAAGCTCCTGCTGGACTTGAAGCAGAGGAGGGAGGAGTCGAGAAGGAACGGGGACAGGTGCACATGGGTTATACTCAGGGGGAGGGTAGTGGAAACAAGTGTGCCGACACAGGGCCAGGGGGCAGCAGTGCACCCTCCACCCACTCAACCCCCCACCCGGGAGGCGGCACCAGCTCAGCCTACCGGACAGGAGGGAACGAGCGCCGTGTAAACAATGAAATTTTTAACCACACCCTGCAAAATACAGTGTACTTAGCAAATGCTGCAGCTTCTGAGAATGTGGGTGGAGCGGGTTTATTACTAAGAGCAGAGACGTTACCGAGAACAAATTCTGGCTTGAATGTCATGTACACTAATACCGACACGTTCCTGGATAAGAGGGAGGAGTTTGAAACACTACTAAGAGTACACCAACCAGATATTGTAGGAGTTGTAGAACTGTTGTACAAGAACAGGAGAATCGACCCAGAGGAATGTGAGTTCAGTATTGCTGGATATGACTCATTTACGAACCTAACTCAAGAATCCTGCAGGAGGGGTGTGGTTATCTACGCTAGGCAAGACCTTAGAGCCAGCCAGGCGAGGGTACAGGGAGAGGATGTCTTTGAAGAGTCCAAGTGGTGTAAAATTAAATTAAAGGGAGGGGACTTACTTATCGTCGGGTGTATCTACAGATCCCCGAACTGTGGCCCACTAAATCAAAGGAACTTAAGAACCTTAATAAACAATGCGGCGATGCTCAACCCCAGCCACCTCCTTATCATGGGGGACTTTAACTATGGCGACATCGACTGGAGAAACGAGTCAACCCCGAATGACTTGAATAATCCTGCTACTCTTTTTGTAGAAACTCTGAGAGATAATTTTCTGTTCCAACATGTGAGAGACCCGACACATTACAGAGGGGAGCAAACACCCAAGCCACTTGACCTCATCATAACAAACGAGGAGGGTATGGTGGCCAAACTGGAACACCTTGCCCCAGTTGGCACCAGTCACCATACAGTGTTGTCATTCAGATTTAACTGTTACCTAGTTCAAGATAAGGCCAGGCCAAGGTGCAAATATTACAAGGGAAATTACAATGGGATGAGGGAAGAGATGAGGGGTATCAACTGGCCTGACTTATTAAGGTACAAGAACGCAGACACTACGCTGAATATCATAACTAGTAAAATGACCCATTTGATCGATAAATATATACCCAAGACCAAACCCAGTGCTTCTAGGAATACGAGGGGATCCCTACACATGAACCATGCGGCGGTCGACAAAATTAAGAAGAAAACCCAGAAATTCAAGACGTGGGTTGGGTCAAACGATGAGCAAGACAGGAGGATGTATGCAAGAGCCAGAAACCAAGCAAAGATAGAGTGTAGGAGGGCTGAAAAGGAGTTCCAAAGGCTGGTTGCACGCGAGGTCAAGTCAAACCCAAAGGCGTTTTACCGCTATGCAAAGTCGAAATTGAAAACGCGAGTAGGAGTATCAGACCTGAGGCTTGAAGATGGTAGTTACGCAGATTCTGACCAGGATAAAGCTGAGGCATTGAACAGCTTCTTTTCCTCAGTGTTCACAAGAGAGGATGCAACTAACCTTCCTGCGTTTGAGGACAGACGGTTCGACACAGCACTGACCCACATTGTGTTCACAGAAGAGGGTATTAGAAATAAACTGTCCAGGCTAAAGGTCCATAAGAGTCCTGGACCTGACATGGTGCATCCTAGAGTGCTAAGGGAGCTGTGCAACGAGCTTGCAGAGCCCCTGAAGATTCTGTTTTGTAAATGCCTGGATGAACAAATGGTCCCCAGTGAATGGAAAGTGGCTTATGTGAGTCCTATCTTCAAGAAGGGCGATAGGCACTCCACGAACAACTATAGACCGGTGAGCCTGACCAGCATAATATGTAAAGTACTTGAGAGTATTATCAGAGATGCAGCGATGGAACATCTACTACGAAACAACCTTGTAAAAGATTGCCAACACGGTTTTATGCCGGGGCGCTCTTGCTTGACACAATTGCTCAAGGTATTGGATATTTGGACCCATATTCTAGAACGGGGTGGTAATATCGACAATATTTACCTAGATTTTGCCAAGGCTTTCGACAGTGTACCCCACGAAAGGCTGAAAATCAAACTGGAAGGGTACGGAATTCGGGGAAATGTCCTAGCGTGGATAGAAGACTTTCTACATGACCGCAAGCAATGTGTGGTGATTAATGGCACGAAATCGTCATCTGTACCTGTAACAAGTGGGGTACCGCAGGGTAGTGTATTGGGCCCGCTGTTGTTTGTTTGTTTCATAAATGATATGCCTGACGTTGTACACTCCTCCATACAAATGTTTGCCGATGACGCCAAGTTATTTCGGGAAATTAAGAACCAAGCGGACTGTGAAGAGCTGCAGAAGGACCTCTGTGGGCTCCAGGAATGGTCGAAGGAATGGCTGCTGAGATTCAATGTCACGAAGTGTAAGAGGATGCACCTGGGGCGTACCAACGGTAAGGAGGCGTACCATATGTCCCAACGGGATGAAGAAAATGTACTAGTTGAGACTGTGTGTGAGAAGGACCTAGGTGTGTATGTTGACAATGAGCTGAAGTTCTCGGGCCATTGTGAGAAGAAGGTAAATCAGGCAAATAAATTATTGGGTCTTATAAGAAGGTCGTTCAGATATCTAGACGGTCCGTCCCTCGTGACGATCTTCAGGAGTGAAGTGCTTCCCCATCTGGAGTACTGTCACCCCATCTGGTCCCCGAGATATGCTAGGGACTGTCAGTTGGTTGAAAATGTTCAAAGGAGGGCCACCAAGCTGGTGCCTGCACTTCGGCATCTCAGCTACCCTGCGAGATTGGAGCGCCTGAACTTGCCTAGCTTATACTACAGACGGGCAAGGGGGGACCTAGTTGAGGTTTATAAGCATCTCAGGGGGCACTACTCAGTTGAGTGTCCTTACTTGGAGCTGGCGGACGCTCGCCCCACAAGGGGTCACAGCTCAAGATTGAAGAAGCCGCAAGTCCGGAAAACCGTGAGGGCAAACTTTTTCGGAGTGAGGGTTGTAAACTCTTGGAACAATCTACCAGAAAGTGTTGTGACGGCACCGAGTGTGAGCTCTTTCAAGAGAAGACTTGACCAACACTGGAGCGGGTTCAGGTACATTCAGGAGCCGGTGCATGCCCAGTATTTGCCAACAGTGCGTGACAGAGACGTGACCGATCGCCCGGGCGGCTAGCGAGCCGACCTTTTGGTGAAGAATATAAAGGAAAAGAGTCGTGACCGATCGCCCAAGCGGCTAACAAGCCGATCAGTGGCGAAGAGGATAAAAGTAAAATGTTTAATCAAATGTTTCTAGTCATTATAGTCTTCAAGCCATCATCATATTAATTAACGACTGCAAACCAAAAATATACATTCTCAAACAAGGTCAAGCTTATTATAGACTTAGACTCGTGTGAATAAGCAAGTTTGACCGTAATAGGGCGAATCTGAAACAATTTTACAGCGTCACTGAGTAGTTTCTGACTAAATATGTGTGTAAAATTCCAGAGGAGTTCCAAAACATTTTACTAACGACAAAATCGGACGAAAATGAATAACCTATGTACAGAATTTTTTAATACGGTCTCCAATATGTGTACCCCTATCTTCGAAGTAGGGGAAGGTGCGGGCTTAAATTATTAATAATGATAGGCAAACATGCTAACCTAACTTAACCCAACTCAACATAATTAAAGATTGTTATAAAATCTTTGCATTAGGTTTACTTCGCATGGCTTAGGCCCGTAAGCCTCTTGGTTACTACAGTAGAACAAGGACGCCTGTCGAAGCAAGTACGATATTCTTTTTTCTTCTATTTTGTCAACTCCAAATAACAAGCCGGCTGACTTCTGGAATTTTAGCAAAGTAGCAAGATATTGCAGCGTACATTGAAGCCATGTGAGTGGGGGAATTATTTTACTAGAGCCTTTACGAAATGAGAAACTACAAAATATATTGACATATTTCATCCACACGACTAAGTAATCTGTCAAACGGCTATTATAAGAGAAGTCGTCAGGTTCATACTGCTGCGAGAACGACGTTACAGCCTAGGAAAAGTCATGTATTTCTTATTATTTTTATACCTTAAGTGCAGATCTTGCGACATGGTACTTGAAGACTTTAACAATGGGAGTAAACTAAACTTGGTACCAACTCACTGTGTGTATGCATGAGTTACGACTAAACGTGAGACTGGCCTGATTCTGTACATAAACTTTTTTATCACCATGTCACTCATTGATGAAAGACTTTTTAAAAGAAATATTAACTTTGTGTTAATTATTTGGGGAGTTTATTTGTTACAAGTATACACACACATACAGACAACCCGGCTTTTTAACCATAAATTTTGATTGTAAGAATGTACTGTATATATACATAAATACATAAAAGCCATATAACGCCTTTATGTTTCTATATTTAGTATTTATAAACTTAAGTAATGAGATATCTACGTTTATTTATGTGTATATTTACGTCGTTATGTTTTGATCACGACTTGCGCACAGTACTGTACCGTGTTGTAGTAATGAGTGAAGCCAGCAGCGGGTGGAAGGGGGACGATAAATCTAGTTTTAAGTGGATGTTATAAACTTGTTACAGCGATTACCTGCAGCTGCGGTCCATTTCTTTCTTCTTACATAAACAAAAGGCCCCACTGCCACGAAATAATAAATATCGCCTCAGCACCAGGGGAAACATGCGAAGAAGCACATCTAAAACTTCGGATTTTCTGAAATACCCCCGAGGAGATATTGTACCTAGCTGAACAAGATGATCAGTACTAACTCCACTTATGATTGTATATTCGGTCTGTAGCCCGCCAGATAATCCATTATTAGGTCAAAACATTATGTTGTTCAGGTTGTGAATACAATACTTATCTCCCTCCTCAGCCAGCGTTTGAATTATGTGGTGAGAACTTATACGATGTAGCTTTTAATAATTCTGTCTTGGTAGGAGACCTGATGAAAACACGCCCAAAAATAAATATTATCTTTCCCTTCGTATGCCATACCTGCGTCAGGTATGGCGGGGTGCAACTGTACTGGGGAATGCCTTGTGACGTCACTGAAGGACACCCGCATCACTATCACTGTTTACTAGTAGAGCACTTGACGTGTTTACAGCTGGCGGCGTCACTGTTACACAACGGTGATACTTATAACAGCCGCCAGCACCGCCTCCTGTTGTTAAAGAATAGGTAATTATAAACACACGGCTTATTTACGTACGGTACCGAATCTGGTTAAAATCCATTGTTATCTATTCAAGTTACCTTGTCCATAGTTGACGCACAGACGGACGCAAGAACGGAATAGCGGGAGACAAAAAAAATTACAATAGGAAATAATTACGAAATATTTAGAACAACGGAAATAAAGGATCACGTGAAGTTCAAGCACCCAAACTATCTTAAGATGAAACACCTTTAAGCTAAGTTAACCGAACTCCTCCAGGTAGCTTTAGGCAAGTTTAGGGTGTTAAATTTCAGATTCAGATTTGCCCCCGAGGGGGCTAGTTTATTGGGCACCCCCTTACATCCTGTGCAAGGTAAAGCGCAGAAGCGTTTACAGCGCCCAACAGGGAAGTATAAAAAGTTCATACTTGCCTTTATGACTCGTACATTAAGGGCGTAAAAGCCTGAAGGGTCATAGGTTTTGTCAAGTTACATAAAGTTAGAGAATGATGAGAGTGTGGGGGGAAAGTTCCCGGTACATTTTATGTTTATGGCAAAGAGTGGCAGGTCCCTAGAGGGTGTTAAATCATTAGGTGAAATAAGGTTCAGGGGTGCCTAATCCTCACGTGACCCAAACAAAGATTGTTTCAAGCAAGATGTAAATACTTTCAAGAGACAATCACCCAGAACACGAAACCAGGTGAACTTGTTTAATGATTTAACTGTATAAATGTTTCTGTCTGCCAACATACCATCTGCCTGTATGTCATTATGTGTGAATAATTATCTGATCGCTCACTTCAACACCCTTCAATCAGATTGTCTCCTCCTCCCCCCTCTGTCCTTCCCAACACCTGTTTTCCCACATCCCTTCCTTTCCACCCTCCCTCTTTCCAGTCTACCTAACTTCCTCCCTCGCTCCCCATGCTGTGTACTTGATATAGTTCAGCTGGGTTTTTAATGATTCAACTCTTGTCTTTCATATCACAAGAATTATAAACTTGACAAGGCTTTAAATCCTAAATATATATATATATATATATATATATATATATATATATATATATATATATATATATATATATATATATATATATATATATATATATATATATATATATATATATATATATATATATATATACAAAGGGAAATGTTGACAAATGTATAAGATATAATGAAGCCATGAAGGAACTGGTTCACAAATAGGGTGGTGGACGAGTGGAACAAGCTTAGCAACTTTGTAGTAAGTGCTGGAACGCTGGAAAGTTTCAAAAGGAGGCTGGATAGATTCATGGATGATAGAGAGTGGTGGTAGTAACTCTCGACAGGAGCTGCCATGCACAGGCCAACCGGCCTATTGCAAACTCCTTATTTTCTTAAGTTCTTATGTTCAGTATTAGGAGGTGAATGAAGTGCAACATCTTTTGCGTCAGGCGTACCAACCCCAGATCATGTTTGTTGGTTGTAACTATATATATAATGGAACTTCAGGCTGCTCAACTATTAACGTATTCATTTTTTTTCTCCATCTATAAACTTTTAATTAACTCTCCACGTGGTGTATGGAGAAAATATTTAGTATTGGACTGTAGAGATATACTAGATTGGTGTGTGTGGGGCGTAGATGTTGGCAACTAGACGACGTACCGCGTGTTTTCTTCTTGTCTAAAAATAGCGAGCCCTTCACGCCTGATCAACGAAATGCAATATTTCTAATTTGTTTTATAAGTTAAGTTATAATGTGATCGCTCTTTCGATATATTGCTAAATTAATCATAATATTTCACAGTTATGTTGTTCGTCATCGAGTTAGGCATTAGGATTTATGTATCATTTTTTATTTTCTTAACGATATTTGGCATCGTTACGCGTTCCCGCCAAGACTCTTACGTAACCTTTGTTTGGGTCGAGTAACAACGCCTCGTAAAACCTCCCCCCCCCCCCCATTCCCTACCTTTCTCTCTGTAGTATTAATCGTTTACGTAATCCCTTGTTATGCCTCCCCTCCCCGCCAGAGATTCAACAGTTAATATAAATTGGATTATCGTACAAGCGTTTATAATTACTGTACAATTTTACAAATGTAATTCAACTTTTTAAGTAATTGCAAGCGAGTTCAGTGAATCAAAAGTTATTCAGAATATTTTTTTTTTCGGGGAATTATGGCTGCTGGAAAGATTTTTGTTGTGCTACAATATACACGTGTGTATACAGACATCCTCAGGCGTGAGACAAGACTGTGTTCTTGTTCCCGCACTTTTCAACACTTGGGTTGGCCAGAAGCAAGGTCGTACAGAAGGTAGTGTGGGTTTGTAGTGCCATCAGTTAGCAGGTCACTGAGTGGGCCAACACTCCTTTGTGGGTTTTAAGGAGATCCTGTTACTCACGTTGAGGTCCTGGTGAAATGATAATGACTGAACTGACAAGCCTTTTGATCTCAGGGCAAATCTCACTCATTTCGGGATTTCTTGGTTGATGATACCAATTTCTGTGGGACTTGAGGGCGAGGACAGAAGTACATTAGACAAAATTGCTTGTATCTGTACAAAAGTCACAGAGGTCAGTATCCTGCTGTCTCATCTTGGAGGAATGGATCTTTCTTTTGAGCAACAAGAAATTAATTATAGCTTTACGCCGATTGAAGTGACCAAAATGCAGGATTGGTAACATGGCCTTTCCTCTTTGATACGGTAATTGATACATATAAAGACTGGACAGAGAGGCAAGTTATAGTAAATTGTAGAAGGAAACACAAACTTTGAGAGAAAAGAGAAAGGGTAAGACATGAGAGAGTTAAGAAGATCAAACAGAGTGAGCAGTTGTTCGCCCGTCGCGTCATGGACCTTCTCGCATCCCAGCATTCTTGCCCGCTCTCCTCTGTGGCGTGTCTGGTGACATCACAGTCTTGCGTAATCTCACCGATTTTGTTGAGTCCCCGACACAACTGTGCTAGTGTCACCTGCTAACTCCCATTGAGTCTCTTTGTTGAGTTATTAAAATCCTTCGTTTCATTCTTCCGATTGAAGATTAACAAATTAGAATTAGGCGTTTACTTAAGAGACGACAGTAAATGGTACACCAATTTTCAAAAGGTTTCAAGAACATACTAGCCTACCAGGTACCTTATGTAGAAGTCGTACAAATACAGGTGCAGGAGTGTCCAAAATGATGACTGTATTCCCTTATGTTTTGAAGGGATAATACAAACACGTTTCCCGAGAGTGCTATATTGTTTATTTGTGATACCCGTATTACCTTATTCACTGCATGGATTATGTGGATGCCCATGAACCAGGATGAGAAACGCCAGGATGTGTAATAGCACTAAGAGGGGTCCCCGGGCCAGCACCAGACTGTGGTGTGCACTACATCAAGGTCAGGAATTGAGCATCATCCAACGCTGTAACACGAGGAGTCGAGTGACCTTCCTGGTTCATTACTGACTGTTACCGCCGTTACAGTAAAAGGTGCCATGCTACTCTTGGTTGTCACAATGATTAGGTTAAGTTAGGTTAGGTGCGTATTCAAAGTTTTTGTTGAGAGTAATAAGTTATATGAACAGTAGTACAAGATAGCCACAACCGCAATTACAATAACTTCCCATGACTTGATCTCAGCTGATTATGTATATTGTATACAAGGCAGCACCTTGGTTACTCATACTACTGGTATTATCTGGACAACCCTTACCCTCGCTGCATTTCTTAAACTCCCATACCTTAAAAGATTACCCCATTATATTGTGGCATGTTTCGAAGTCTCCTCCTATACATTCCCAACAGTCACTATCACGTTGGTTCTGTCATGACCAGATATCCTTCTTCCTATAGACAGACCTGGCACTTGACATTGGGACCTATCACGCTGTGCTTTATATAGAAACAAAGCAGAAACACATGAACCTCCTCGTACAGTTCCCTTCCTTTACTACATGTAATTTGCTGTTGTGACCACTGGTACCAGACACACACTCTACCTCATTCATCATCTAAGATACCAATCATGAACCCCATTTTTTCCCTGTCGTGCCCTCTGCTTCGGCTTGTTCTGGTGGCAATATACAGTATAATCAAACTCCCATGCCTGTGAGGGGAAAATCCATATCTAAGCAACGTAATGTTTAATTCATATATGCCTCACATATAGTTTAATGATTATACGCAGTGAGTAATGGAGGTTCAGCTGATCATGTGCATCGTCATCAACTACGCCGCATGTACAGTACACTCAGCTTAGCCTCCTCAGTCAAACCTTATTCCTCGCCACCCACCCATACATGTTTACGTCGCTCACAACCCGTAACGTCTTGCATGTCTTTCACGCCAACACTTGTTCGTGGCTTTAAACATTGATTTAAATATTGTGCAAAACTTATATCCTACCTCGTTTTAATAAATATACTGTAGACTTAATGTCACTCTATTTGCACCATCTTACTCCATTTATTCATCTTTTTCCTTACATCTTTTCTTGTAATTCATAATCAAGAAAAATTTGTGTCCTTCGGTAAGGTAAACCACAGATTGTGACATTTATTTAAAACAACGAAATACAAGTACAGGAAAAGTTTTTGATAAGTATTTACTGTAGTTCAATTGGAGAAAAATTTAGATACTTCGTCTGCTAGTTGTCTTAGTATTGGAACTCTACCAATCTTTTCTTTCCATAACCTTGTACTTTTGACAGCTCTTAAAACTGTACTTAATGTGTTAGCTTTAAATGAATCTTGGTTAAGCTTCTCGCGTCATCACACTCACCTTTCATAAACAAACACACACACACACACACACACACACACACAAATCATTTCTAAGATAACGTGATATAAATTTAGAGAAACCAAACTATTACAAACAAAAAGTGATAAATGAGTGTCGTGGTATCAAGAATTCACTCCTATCAGAATTGCGTAACTGAGTGGCCAGCCTCGACGATGAAGACTCGCTCATCTAACCGTAACCTTCACGTCATCACAAAGGGGAGATAAGATAACGTAGTTTACTCAGTCGACTTGTAACTTGAAACACTACATTCACTATATCAACGACCGCAAGAGTGTGTGAGTGATATAAACGGATATAGATCGTTTAGGTTAGGTATATTGTAGGTTCTAACCACCGTGGCCCAAACAGATTTGATACAAACAGCGTATCATATGGCACACCTTTTGTTCATTTCTATAAAAGGTCTTGAAATTAGAAGTGTTTTATCAGGAAAATATTTCAATGTTCTCAATCCTAAGCATAGCTACAAATGTTTCTCATTCCACTTTGGCGTCATTAGCTTGAAAACCATTCTCAGACAATCAACTAAACTAACAATTAAGTCTGATGACTGTGTCGGCTAGAACGGTGCATTAATATTCAACGGTATGATACTTTTGCTGCTGGAAATCCTGCAAGTCAGTTGTTCGGTTACATGTTTTGTTCTGAAAGGTGTAAAGACAGCACCGGGTTTAGTCTGCACCTCACTGTTATGAATTAAGGGGTCAGGCGAAGAGCTATGATGAGAAATATCCTGCAAGATAGAGTGATCAGGCTTTCCATTTATTCGTGAATACCAAGAGAAAACAAGCAGTTTTTCAGCAGTATTAAAGGGATTCTTTTCCCGTTCACTCCCTGTTGAAGAAGCTGACTGGATGATGCTGATGGGCTGTGCACGGGCCGTAAACTCAGTATTGTTACTCATCCCTCCGTCACATTCACGTTAGCGTACGGATTTATCCTTCCCCTGAACCTCTTTCCCCCCCGTCACTAGCTTTTATTCATCCATTCAGCGTACGGAACAATAGGAATTTATGTTAGTAATATGATGTGATGGCAACTACTGAGAGGTGCTTGATACCCCTACAAGTTGAAGCACCTGAAACAAATTGGTTACTTCCTTATTATTCGTACTTCTGCACAACGGAACTTTGAAAAGAGACACGGCAATCGAGTTCACACAGCGCTTCCTTCCTGTCTTAAGGATCATTGGCTAGTACCAAACACCCACAGTCCATCCAGCTGTGAATATGTACTAAATTTAGTAAGGGAAGTGAAGGCGGTCAAATGCCCTGCTAGCCGAATTGTATCTGAATGCAATGTATAGTTGTTTACAGTGTGTTTGTAGCTGCACTAACCGTGTCGCGTCCTCAGACTTTTGACACCCATTTTCTCTTTATCATTCCCCCAAATTATTAAGTTGTGTAGATTGATATAGATTTTCATAACAGTTCGCAATTACAGTTATGCTTAGGAGTAATGACTTTTCATGGAAAATTTTGCTGATTTTCCCTGTGAGTAGATATTTTCTTCTACCATCCCAATTTTTATTTATGTACAATATATTTTTACACATACTAATATGTTCTGGCAAGAATTAGTCACAGTTTGAAGATTCCATCGATCTCCTCGGGTGAAGGATGAGCCAACTATGTAGTAGGTATACCCCTCTGGTTCACCATACTGAGTGCTGTCAAAAAATAACTGGATGGCCTGAAGTCTCCAGTAAATTAAATGGTTCTGGAGCCTTGAGCATTCATTAACTCGGGAGTATTAGTTTCCCCAGGCTCTCTGAACATATTAGGACAAAGCGATATTCGTAGTTCAGGGTCCTGTACTTTGCCTCCTGGTTGTTTTCTCTTGAGCTCGTCGCCCTCTCCTCAACAGTCATTTACCATCCTTCCAGGGCAGCAGCTGGATTCCATGTGAATGTTTGTTGTTGGATCTATAGAGCAGCAGTTCCAGGTGTGTTGGGTGACCAAGGATGGTTATGTTTCAATTAATGCCACTAACTTCTTAATGGCTTGCATGCTAACCCCCAGAGTGCACACAGAGAAGGGTGTGGCTGCCATGTTAGTCTACCCACTCTTAGTATTACAGTATGTGAGGTCTACAGTGTCTCAGGAAGTCAGACCTTGAGTATGTATAAATGCCTCAGCACATGATGCACATATTGAAAGGTATTCTGCAAGTTGTAGACAATTAGGAACAATAAAGAAAATTGTAGTCTTTATAAATTATATGCAGGTGGTAATGAATTCTGTCTCAGTGTCAAGATGACTGGTTCCTTTATGTTTCAGGATAATGAGGTGCTCTTAACTTAAAAAAAAGACTGAAAACTATCTTCTCTAGTTAATCTCTCTTGTCATCTGTTATCATGATACGTATATTATTTTCAGTCCCAAATCCTGTTGCGCCAATCTGTGTATAACAAAAACAGCTTGGGTTACTTCAAAGGGCAGCGTTCCAGCTTACCATGGCGTGATAGTTCTTGCCTCTTATTGGTCGATGGCGTGGGCTTCTATTCTGCGATTGGTTAACTTCCCTGTCGTTCCTAGACTATGATTGGTGGAGGAGGAGGTTGTACTGCGTGTTGGTCGTGGGCACATTGGTACAGCCACGCTATGGGAAGAGACGCTTCCTATTTTTGTTCAAGGTTGTCTGGTGTTGTTTGACATTTCTCATAGTAAAGATTGACGACATTTATGTGGTATTTCATTATTATACAAATATACTTCAAGTTGCTTAAAAGTTTGGTGAATAATCACTTATTTTCACCCACTTCAAATTTATCACTGCACTGAACTGATTTTGCCGACAGATTAACGTCAACAGTTAAATTATTATCTAACCTTGGTAAAGCTTACGTCTACAGTATATAATTAAAAACTTATAACATTAACAACATATTAACGTTATTTATTACCAGTAGCATCTATAACATATAATTCGGTAATATCTATAACAGCCAAAATTAACAAAATCTAACACCAATCTAAACACCTTTGACATTCAGGAACAAGAAACATACATTTATGACATGTATATTAGTTATTAGTGTCTTTGCATCTATTAATCTAACTTCAAGACATCTTTTACCAGAATTATGCAATGAATAAAAATATATATTAATATACACCACCAACCTTCTCTTAATACCCGAGTTACAATGACATTCAAAGTTTGTATCGAAAGAAATTGTTATGCAAGTCTGTTCATTCATGAGTAAAAAAAAGTCTGAATGCATCTCAAGGGAGACCGACATTATACGTAACGGTATAACTGGTTCCTGGTTCACTACACTACGCAGTTCACCTTCCTTAAATGGCAAACCCTATCTGGTCTTTTTTTGTGTTTATATATTGTAAGCGGATTGTGTGTTCATAATTCTTAAGAGATGTGATGCGTGCGTTAAACATGTGTACTGTGCATAATATAGTGGAAAAAATACTGAAGTCCATCAGTATGAATGTTTGATAATATATGCGATTTAATGAGTGTACCTGTATGACGGAAGAAGAGCTCTCTTATAGTTTATATCAATAAAGAAGGAAAATAGACAGGGAAAGTGTCAAGATTGTTAACTAATAATGACGTGCGGGTCAGGACTTAAGAGACCCAGTTTACTGTGCAGCTCTTCAAGGTCACTCCGGGTATTGCCATAAGATGCTCATTCGGTTCTCTCCCATAATTCTGTGGTTGGCGGTGTTTATTATTGATCCCATGGTGTGGTAGGAGGTGGCCCAGGATGTGACGCGGCATATTTTAGATTATGTTTGGGGGGAGAGGTGTGGCAAAATATTAACCGGATAACAAACAACGTTGTTCATGGAAAGACTAATTTTCAGTAATGAAAAAGAATCGTTAGTTGTCATTCATGCAGTGATAACAAAAATCGCCTTACTGATACTGCAAGTAGACAATATAAAATCGAAGCAAAAATTCTAGGAAAGTAAATGATAACATCCACGACACAAAACCTGACGCGACGGGGGTGTGTAACGCGGGAAAGACGCTGATTGGTTGACGGAGAAGGGAGTTAACGCTGATTGGTTTCCTTTCGGATGGCCTGATTTTTGTTCTTTCCCGATTAAAACAGTTTTAAACATTTCCAGGCATCATAAGATGAACAAGTATGTCTGCACTAATCGAAAAAGTGCTATAACTTGCACAATATAGTGATATAGTGCGCCTGGAATAATAAAGTTATAATGTTAAGGTGTTTCAACAATTAAAGTTTTTTAAGCGCTCAACGAGGTTAGTAATTACATTATTGCATCAAGAATTAATTATTACGAGATATAACTATAAAAAGTATGCCTTACATGACCTGCATACTGCGTAGTACTACAAGTTCGTTTTTGCTGTTGTATAGATATGCCCAAGACCGGTGCAACATTCTTATAAAGAGAGATTAATACATATAATACGAGATTAAATGTTACTGTATTAGTTTAGTCCAAATGAAGAGTCGCTAATTATCCATTTGGGCCACTATTATTAGGAGTCAAGTTGAGGATAATTATTCCCAGTAACAACACGGTCTGAATTGACAGACACTCTTAAGAATGAAATAAACTTAGGTAAGACTAGAAGTTACTGGCAGTGCTTAATGGTTAGGTTAGGTTATATGAAGAACATTTCCGTTAAGAACCCGAGTAGACGATGTGCCCCTAATGTTCGTTAATATGACGGAAAAATATTTTTTTTACCTTTTTACCTAATGGCTGCCCACTAGAGTTGGCCACGCCGAGGGAATGTCAGTGGCTTGTGTAGGATCCCTTCATTGTTCTTGATGATCTTGTCTCGGGTTATTTTGAAGCCCGTACTGTTCTTGACTCCACCACACCTTGAGCTGGTAGACCATTCCTTATGTTCGTTCTGCAGGATAACTAGCTTGAATTGGTCATGGTTATTATGTAGTTAATTTATGACAGTTAACTTTGTATGTGATTAAAAAGAATAAAGAACATGTGTGTTGCATAATTTTGTATCGATATTGTATGTGTAATTTTCAAAGGGAAGAAGGGCCTCCATTGTTAGTTGAGATATCACTTATTTTTATATTATATTTATGTTGTGTCTAGCTGTGATATGTAAATGGTTATTGACTACAGTACATTTTTACAGTCGCAGCAGTCAAGCGTGATCTGTGTGTTGGGTGAGATGTGGGGTCTATTAGCTCCCCTTACGTGGCCTCCAAGCTGAACAAAGCTACACATAATTCCAAGGACATTAACGATGAGATCAACACTGGATTATGCAGTCATCATGTCCAACGCAGTAGAAGAAAACAGGAAAATCATCCCTTTGCGTAAGTTACCGTTAATGCAGTACAAAATAGTAATTAATTCCCCGCGAAAGTTTGGTGTGTGTGTATAGATCACATCACGAAACAATGCAGTAGACGTATAATATACAATGTTTCTCACGATGTTGAGCATGCAGCAGCCACAGGGCCAACACCAGCATAAAGGCTTTGTCTACTCCATCTATACTTACTGCACCACAATAGGTATACACATCCCTTGAATGGCTTAAAATTAGAATATATTGTCTTTCTAAGTCAAAAGTATTACGTATCACCCTGTTGAGTGGCCTGTTGTGTGATGAAAATGAATGAACCTTCTTCTCTGGCGAACACTGGCAGGCCCTTCAAGGACCTTGGATACTAGGGACCAACACGTGAAGGTAGACAGGCAGTGGTACGTGTACAATATATATTTTTTCCTTGACCTCCACACACACACACCCGTTAGGCTACAGTTGATTATATTAAAAACAACAACAAATGATATACAAGAGGGTCAACGCATGCTGTCATTACGTTCTCACGCTGTGCTTTCTTCTTGTATCATCACATTAATATAGGTCGTAGGAATGTCCAACATTTGTAGTTTTAGGGATTCTGGGGTCACTGTACTATATTATATGTACAAAGTATTTGTTACTTCTCTGACTTAACATCTTTACATAAGTATTAAGACTCAACAAACATTACACGTAAATTAAAACTCCCGATTCTATAGACATGTAGTGTTGTCCTCAGAGACCCTTAGGCATGTGTTCACCAAGAGCTCCTTAAGTTACACAGGGGACCATCATGGGCCTCTCTAATACACAAGAGAGAGCGGGGCAGTAAGGTTAACCATAGTTTGTGCAACATCACAATGTCTACTGGCGGAAATGTGGAAGGTAGTGTGCTGGTACTGCTGGCAGGTTGTGTGTGTGTGTGTGTGACTATATATGCGAGTACCTGTTTACGTATAAATATGGTGAACATGAATATTCTAACTTATTGGCAATGATTGAATTAAAATATCCCTACGGTTTCTGGTACACACACACACTCTGCTGGGCAAAGTTCCCCACCATTAGGCTTTCACAGTCATTTTACTTGAAGCTTCCTTACTCATTCATGCGCCTCTTACTTTCTGATATGATCTTAACCATCTAGCATCTGTGGTTATTTCTGGGTCTTTTATTATCTCTTACGACAGGAGTTCTGACCTGGGATCAAGGAGGTAGAGTACGTGAAGCCTCGTAACGGTCAACTACTGGAGTGTGTTCTCATCTCGTTAAGGACTAATCAAAGCCAACAAACAGAACGCGGCGACAGTAACCTTGGCTGACACGCTGGCATCGAAGACTCCTCTGTGGTAAGTGAACACCTGTATTATTCTCCTGGGTACAATTATTTGGTAAAAAATATTTTAATAATTCATTTCCGACAGGTTTTACTCCGGAATTTATTTTTTTTATTTTCAACTTTTATTTATAGTGGATGCACATAAAAATACGGCATCAGCTGGGCGAACGCTGAAACCATAAATATAATAAAATAGGAAGGAATAAACTTAAAAGCTGGTTTACAACCATCATTCCAATACAAATGAAAACGGGCTAGCCGAGTCTGGAAGGCCACGTGACGTCAGCACAGCCTGCGCATGAGTAAACCGAGTTGGGAGACAATAATCATTTATGTTCCGACGGATTAGTGGCATTTTTACAAATACTCAAGATTATATATATCTGTATCTTAAACTACCTAATGGTTATCCAGTCATCTCTAGGCTATAAACGCTTTTTCTGACCTAATCTCTCTCGTGTAAACTGATCCATGCCTCCACAATACACCGACACTGCCCCCAGAAAGGTGACGAGGAGAGTAACAGTGATCTGGGGCTTCCTCCTCACACGTCAGTGTCGTAATGATGACACCCACACCAGATACGCATGGAAGTTCGTATTTTTAATTATTACTAACGTGTACATATAGTTTTTACAATATTGCAAACGACAGGAATGAAAAGATAAGGAGTTTAATTAGATGAGCCACAGGACAAAGCCTTCAGTGCACTAGAAAGTAATGTGGTTGGCGCTACTCTCGACTGGCTTCACTTTCCACACAAGAAAAGCCAGCACAGTATATATTAAATGTTAACTCACTGTTATTGACTCATCATAAACATTAACTCTTAAAATAAATTAGTAACAAAGATGATCAAGAATGGGTCATAAACATAAACCTTCACTGTTGTATTTTAGGAAATATTTGTTTTTTCCTTATTGCTGAGTACTTCCACATAAATATCTCCAACTCAACATTTAGAAGATAATGCTGATACTAGGCTGTGAGTATACTGAGGGTGCAGTTGGCGAAGGTGAAACTATGTACTCTTGCAGCCTCCTAACCCAGCTTACGGTATATACAAATCCAACATTGCCTCGGTGGTGTGTCTGTTCCTTCACCAATCAGTGGGCGCGCGTGGTTCACATCCACCAATCAGGTACTGCGCTTGGCTCTCACCTGACCAACCCCTGTCTTCCTTTCATGGTCGCAGGAGAATTGTTTTCCTTTGTTTAACTTTGTCATACAAAACAAAATATTCTGGAGTTTGCAATACATATCGAACATCGGTCAAAACTCGTTATTATAATGCATGTCTTACAGCACAAAATTACGTACAGTATGTAGCCACCAGAACTTTCTTCAATGTTAGTATTAATTAAATTATATCAGTCGGAGGTGTAAAATAATGAAAAAGTTATCTTACAGCTACAAGAAATGAGAATTTAACTTGAAATGCATGTACAGTATTGTAGGTAGTGCAGTGACGTGGCTTCCTGGTCGTGTGGGGGGAAGGGTGGGTGGGGTATAATGATGAGCAACGCCACACGCAAGTAGGTCAACATCACACACAACACCTGCAAATAAACACACACACACACGGACATCCTGGGCTACCTTACCTCTGCCATCACCACACATGGATGTATTGTCACACCATATACCACCACACACCACCATACATCACCACACCACCACCATACATCACCATACACTGTCACCAACACACACCGCCATACATCCACATCACCACATCATCACACACCACCATACACTATATAACGCACCATATCTACACTATACCCCACACGTCATCATAGG